>NC_068425.1:6794067-7094067 GCF_023373465.1 Oncorhynchus keta
TTATTAATGCATTGCATACAGAAATTGACAACGGGAACATAGCACATTTGTTTCAGTGTTATCTAAAGGCTCAGCAGTAAATGTCCACTCCCCAAATTGATTTATAGTGGTATGTCTGACTAGTCTCTTATCTCTTTCACTCCCCTGCAGGGTTCAATGTCTATGAATCTCTTTTAGCCTTGTGGCACTTCCTCACAGACACCCTGTTATGACTGCAATAACACACATCTCTCAGACCGTGTCTTTATAGGCGGCAGAGACTAGAAAGGAATAGTGGAACAAAATGAAACCTTATAATGAATATATATATTGCTAATCTGTAGTCTAGGACCCAATAAATGTAGTGGGGGAGGTGTCTTATAGCCCTTCCCCTTCTATTGATATAAGCATAATAAATTATTATTATACATCAAACATTTGGTGCAGCCCCTATCATGACCCCAAGGTGAACCCCATCAACCTAAAACAGGGCTCTCCAAACCTGTTCCTGGAAAGATACGGTCCTTTAGGTTTTCACTACAATCCTAATCTAGCACAGCAAATTAATTAGTTGATAAACTGAATCAGGTTAGTTACAACGAAAACCTACAGGAGTGTAGCTCTCCATGAACAGGGTTGGATAGCCCTGACCGAAACAGGGACTATACTTTAAATAGACTCGTTACTTACACAGACATTAAGGTTCTCAAATTGGCGTTCTAGAATGTTCAGGAAATCGTCCAGATTTTTTTTAATTAGATTTTTTTTATTAGATTTTTTTTACCCCTTTTTCATGGTGTCCAATTTTTGTAGTAGCTACTATCTTCTTAACACAGCGCACTGCTTCTTAACACAGCACGCATCCAACCCGGAACCAATGTGTCGGAGGAAACACTGTGGACCTGGCAACCTTGGTTAGCGTGCACCGGCCCGCCACAGGACTCACTGGTGCGCGATGAGACAAGGACATCCCTACTGATCAAGCCCTCCCTAAGGCCAATTGTGCGTCGCCCCATGGACCTCCCGGTCACGGCCGGTTACGACAGAGCCTGGGAGCGAACCCAGAGTCTCTGATGGCACAGCTGACGCTGCATTACAGCACCCTTAACCACTGCGCCACCCGGGAGGCTCCAGATTTTTCTTGTCCCAGGTGACAGCCTTCATATTCTGGTAAAATAATGTATATGTTGAAAGATAATGATAAAATAATTCCACTCTGAAACCTTACAACTGTATGAAATTGATTAGAATCATAAAATTATAATCTGATGATGTGTGTAGGTTTAGTCAGAATTAGGTAAAACAATGTGTCTGTATAGTGGAAAAACACAGACTGTCTGAGCAAGGCGTAGCTTAGGATTTGAACTAATTAGGTCTATGATTTGATAGAGCAGTCTGACTGAGCGGTGGTAGGCGGCAGCAGGCTCGTAAGCATTCATTCAAACTTTACTGCATTTGCCAGCAGCTCTTAGTAATGCTTGCTTCACAGAGCTGTTTATGACTTCAAGCCCATCAACTCCTGTCATGCCCTGACCTTAGATATCTCTGTTTTCTATATATTTTGGTTAGGTCAAAGTGTGACTAGGGTGGGTACTCTAGTGTTGTATGTCTGGGGTTTTGTATGTCTAGGGTTTTGTATGTCTAGCGTTGTTGTAGGTCTAGGGGTTTTTGTATTTCTATGTTGGCCTGATATGGTTTCCAATCAGAGACAGCTGTTTACCATCGTCTCTGATTGGGGATCGTATTTAGGCAGCCCTGTTTCCCACTTTCTGGTGTGGGATCTTGTCTACAGTTAAGTGCCTGTGTGCACACTAGTAGCTTCACATTTAGTTTGGTTGTTTGCTGTTTTGTTTCAGTTGATTAAAAATATGTGGAACTCTATTCACGCTGCGCCTTGGTCACATCATTACGATGATCGTGACAACTCCTGAGATTAGGCTGGCAATAGTAAAGTGCCTATTCGATCATCCAATAGTCAAATGTACATGAATTACAAATGGTATAGAGAGAAATTGTTGATGCGTCATAATTCCTAATAATAACTACAACCTAAAACGTATTAACTGGGAATATTGAACCAGCAGCTGTCATATGATCTAATTTTCTGAGGAAGGAACTTAAACGTTAGTATTTTCACATGGCACATATTGTACTTTTACTTTCTTCTCCAACACTGTTTTTGCATTATTTAAACCAAATTGAGCATGTTTCATTATTTATTTGAGACTAAATAGATTTTATTTATGTATTATATTAAGTTAAAATACGTGTTAATTGTTCATTCAGTATTGTTGTAATTGTCTTTGTTATAAGTGTCATTATTACAAATATATATATATACATTTAAAAAAATTGGCCTAATAATCGGTATCGGCTTTTTTTGGTCCTCCAATAATCAGTATCGGGTTGAAAAATCATAATCGGTCAACTTCTAGTTATGAAAGGCTAGTTAAGGATCATATCACCTTCACCTTACTCGACACCCTGCATCCACTCAATTTGCATACCGCCCCAATAGATCCAATTATGATCCAATCGCCATCACACTGCACACTGCCCTTTCCCATCTGGACAAGAGGAATGCCTATGTAAGAATGCTATTAATTGACTGCAGCTCAGCCTTCAACACCATAGTGCTTTCCAAGCTAGGGGCCCTGGGACTGACTCAATCATTAAGTTTGCACACAACACAACAGTGATGGGCCTGATTCTTGAAAATGATGAGGTGAGAGCCCTGGTGGAGTGGTGCCAGGAAAATGACCTCTCTCACAACATCAACAAAACAAAGGAGCTGATCGGACTTCGGGAGGCTGCAGAGGGAGAACGCCCCCATCCACATCGACAGGACCTGGTGAAAAGTTCCAAGTTCCTCAGCGTACACATCACTGACAATCTGAAATATTCCATCCATACATAGTGTGGCGAAGTTATTAAGTAATGTAATGAAAAAATCCCCATCAAAACCCATCAGTTTAAGCTGGAGATATCTTCGGCATCCGTCGATGTCGCACTTCCGTGTTGCACTTCCACAATGGAATGTGGGCAGAACTAGAGCGTTGTCTGTCAGACCAAATCGGTCTCCTCACGAAGTCGGTAGCATTGATGTGCCAACTCCTGTTTGTAGCGTCCGAACTGTTTGGGCAACAAATTAATGTGACCCCACTGTAGAAAGGAGAGATTCTCGTTTCGCTCTATAACCCCTTCAAGTTGCACAGGACTCGTCTAAAGGTAACCAGTACTGGTTAAAAAAAAATGAATGGAAGATTGGAGGTAGATTTGTGCCTACCAAAAAAAAGGGTTTAATAAATATGTGTCATAATTTTTTTATATATTTCCTGGGCTTTCTTATATCTCCTAGTTATAGGGCAGACACTTCAAAACCTTACTCCTTTTTTTTAACCGTCTTGTTTGCCATTTATGAATATGTTTTTCAATGTGTTTCCATGGGGCTGGCCAAATTCAATATTCTGAAGAAAAAAAAGATACCTGAAGGGGTTCTAAAATTCTAAATGAAATAGACAAATGATCCATGATATGACCATCTTAAAACCATTCCATGTCAGTTTATGTCAGTTTTGTCTCATGGGTGATCATTCCTTGGACCTACAGCTCTGTGACAGTAGTTATTTTTCTCCAACCCCATCTGTCAGCTACAGTGCCTTTGGAAAGTATTCAGACCCTTTGACTTTTTCCACATTTTGTTACATTACAGCTGTACTCTAAAAATGATTAAATACAAAAAGCATCCTCAGCAATCTACACACAATACCCCATAATGGCAATGTGAAAACAGGTTTTTAGTATGAGGCTGTAACCTAACAAACTGTAGGAAAAGTCCTAAGGGGTCTGAATACTTTCCGAAGGCACTGTATTTACCAAAATTGTGGTTGAGCGACTACATTGTTGCTGTTTGCTGATGGCCCCTTTAAAAAGTCAGTAAACAAATGATTGCATGAATGAATGAATGAATGAATGAATGAATGAATGAATGAATGAATGAATGAATGAATGAAAATCATATTTAATTAGTTCTAAATAAACAAATACATGGCATATGCATCAGTCAACCAATATTTATAAATAAGTAATTCAGTCTATCTAGCAGCCTGTCAGTCATTCAGTAAATATGTCAGGCATCAATCTACATTATTAGCCATTCCCAGGAATATGGCACGTCTCCAATTATGATTCTATGTATGGTTCTTCCTCATGGCTTGACTCTGCTGTCTTCCTCGCGGCTTTTATTGAACTGCACCGGTTTGTAGCTAACCTCATCTCACACGATCTCAGCATTCGCAGCATGCACTGTTTTCCTGAGAGAAAACATACAATATCATTTTTTTCAGTCAACTCAACCACAGCAGGTGCTGCGCCAAGGCATCCGAATACACCATAACGGCGCTTGGAAGTTCCAAGTTTCATATGTGAGTTGGGGCAGCGAAATACATCCGATTTGTGGTGATCTAGAACTTTTCTTATGATTAATTTATCCTCTATTTGAAGGAATTTTAATGTAGAATAAAATTGTATTTGTCACGGACGCTGAATACAACAGGTGTGTAGACCGTACGGTGAAATGCTTACAAGCCCTTAATCAACAATGCAGTTTTTTTTAAGTAAGTAAGAAAATCGTTGCTAAAAATAAAAAAACAATAAAAAAATTAACTATCACAATAAAATAACAATAACGAGGCTATATACAGGAGGTACATGAGAGTATTTGCAACCGTTAGGATTAGAAAGTAGAAGTAGACTTTAAACTGACATTTGTTTTAGTTTTATTATTGTTCTTGTCCGTTTCAGTTGAGCAGCAGTGGTGCTATGGCTATTTATGAGACATTGAAGAACATCAACACATTGTTTGGAGCTGACGACCTGCCTACTAAGTGGGACCAACGGAAGTTGGAGAATTTTCAGAATATTGTATACCGCCAGATTGAAGAGAGTAGATGTGTGAGTTACTATGCCAACACAGATAGGTTAACTGTTTAATTGTGGTATTGTGGCATTTGTATTATTATTCATCGCCTGCCTTTTTCTTTCTAGCAGATGATGGGCAGTGTGGATACCAGTGATTATTGTTATTGTTATTATTTTTATACAAAAATCAACTTACATTGCTACATCAAACATGTCTAACAAAACAAAACACAGGTATTTATAACAAGAAAATACTCAAACATACAAAAAATATCAATAAAATTATTTTTAAAATACATAAAATTGTGCAATTGTATTTACTCTGAAAGAATCTTATTATAATGATTCAGGGAGATGTTACTCTTGTTGTTATTCACCAGGGTTAATGTTTTAATAAGATAGTTGAATTCAATCAGAAAAATTTGCAATTTTGGTATGGAATTTTGGAATTTTTGTTTGTGTATGAAGTATTGGGCAACCAGAATTTAAAAATAACAATAATTTCAGTGGTCTTGTTATCATTGCAAAAGTAACTTATGATATATTTCATGTCAAAAACATAGGCAGTGTTCATAATGGTAAATGAGTATTTTTGCAAGGTTTTCCCAAAATTCGGACACAAATTTACATTCAAAGAACAAGTGAGACAGATTCTCACCTTATTTTTCACAGAAAACGCAGATATATTCAATATCAGGATTAATGCTGAATGTTTCTAAATGTGAAATCGTATGTTTATTTGACTCTGATGATAAATAAATAGAAAATATTCCTGTAAAGGACTGTGTTAAATATTTAGGAATACATCTGTCAAAAAAACACTTAGTCAGACAACATTTTAATTTCTCTTCTAAAATTAAGAGAACTAAAAATATATGTAATAATTGGCTACAAAGAGATTTCTATACTTGGGAGAGTACTTCTGTCCAAGGCA
Organism: Oncorhynchus keta; assembly: GCF_023373465.1. NCBI lineage: Eukaryota > Metazoa > Chordata > Actinopteri > Salmoniformes > Salmonidae > Oncorhynchus > Oncorhynchus keta. The sequence goes on from NC_068425.1 coordinate 6,799,901, forward strand.
GAGGGACTGTCTCGTTTTGTGAACCCCTCATAAATAACACTTTCAAGATAAACTGGTTATAAGAATTTTGATCAATACTGATTAAATATGCTATTTCATTCCAAATAATGTATTTAATAAATTGGGAGGTCTTCAATTTTTACTGAAATTTAATTTTATTCCTGAAAGAGTACCTGCTAAATTGGCTAGATTTCACCAACAAGCTTTAAAATGGCCTGGAAAATATGTTTCCTAAACCATTTTTTCCCAACATAAAGCTCTTTTGTGGAATAATTCAGACATAACTATAAGGAATAAGTCATTGTTCTACCCCAGCTGGCATGAGAGGAATATTGACTTTCTTCTTGATATTTTCGACAACAAGGGTAATATTCTCACATATGAACAATTTATAACATTGAAAGAGTTTCCAATACCTTTCAGAGAGTTTATTTCTGTGATCAAAGCCATTCCCAGTGGTCTAACTACACTAATGAAAACTCATCTGAGTTTTGGGAATGATCACAAAGTTTATCCAGAACTCAGAATGGAAGGCGTGGGCTTACTTGAGAAATCTTGTTGTAATAAATATATAAGACAAATTCTTAATTCACAAAACCAACTTAACACTGAGAGGAAAGTTTTTATGGAACATGCTTATTCCTGACATTGTCTGGAAAAATGCATGGTTAAGGCCTTACAAATACTGTATACCAACAAAGTTACAATTTTTAAGGAAGTGCACTTCTGTCACGACTTCCACACTACGTGTGTGCGTTAGTTAGGTGTGTTCGTGTTCTGGACCTGGTACCCTGTGGTTTTGGGTGGTCCTTATATTTCGCACCCTGTGTTGTGGGCTTGTTTGTTTGTGCCGTATTAAAGTGCACTTTAACACAACTCTGATAGCCTTCTGTGGGCCAACAGAACATGAATTTGAACTTGCAGAACTTTTACAATTGAGTTTTAGAATTGTGCTTGATTTTAACGGCCTACTATTCTACAATCATGTAATGTGCAACGTCAAACAGCAATATTATACATGTATTTATTTATTTATCAAGGTTATTTATTTATGTATGCCTATTTATGAATTTATTCATGTATCTATTTGAAAATCATCAAATGTTAAGTTAATAAACATTTGTATACTTTTAAATATTATTAATCTGAGTGCTCATTCTGTAGCCCAGTCTGTCGATGTGTGAACATTCAGATTTGTATTAAACATGCTCAGAACATATGGATGTTAGAACTATTAGTCCTATAGCATACGAATCCATTAAGGAGAGCCCTAAAAACAAGCCAAATGTATCTCCTCAAAATGTACTTTCATTCAAAAACCATTGTTCAATGAAGTGTGTTTTAACACGGGACAGGGCGGGCCTGTTTTGAACGTTGTACTTTGAGCTCCTATAAGACTTAATTTGTTGATAGGCATACAATGTTGTTCTATCAATGCCATGATCAGTTCATTTTAACAGTTACATAAGATAAATACTTAATATAAAAGCTGCGTAATCAGAAACCTACATCTCCAATTAACGTCTTCGTCATCATCACATCAGCATCATCAACAGCATCATTATATGAGACGACATATCAATGTGACTTTCCTGCTCATTCACATTAGGCCAAACTCAAACATCATCGTCATCATTTGTCGTCTTGGTAAGCGCCCAATAAAGGCTAATCTGGGGCAAATACTATTTTTTTTTTAACCAGAAATGAACAAACTGTATAAAGTTGGAATTTACCGAATCAATGTATTAAGAATGAACCGCGTGAGAGAAAATGAAAAGTAAAGCCAATATCACAGCATATTACTCTCGATTACTCTCGATTTTAGAGGCGTGTCGGCTTCAGCCTTCAGCCTTCATTCAACACTATCAGTCACTCTGTCAATAAAATGTGTCTACTTTTCAAAGATGTGCAATATTAACACTGAACAGTCATGCTTCAGATTTAACTGCCAGATTTAAAAAAAAGTCACAACAGACTTAACTTGTGAGCAAAATGTGATCGCTGTGCTACGCCTATTGAAACAACTTTCTGGTTAACCCTACACAGAATCTGAAAAATGTGGTGTGCAATGTCTACAATGTTGACCATGGCCCTCATTTGCTAAGATTAAGCCCTGCAACATTGTAGAAATAGGCAACTGTTTTATTCGTTTTTCATATAACATTTTGCCTGCTGATTTACTGCTGTCTGACCTCATGAAATTTATTGCTCCAATACATTCTCCGCAAAGACATGTATGAAAACTGTTAACTTGCTGGACAAAAAAAAAATTCTTATTAATTTCACAATAGCATAATTAAGAATTACCCACTAAAAAATCGGATTATAAAACGAGGCAAAAGCCTGAACCATGTAGCCTTCAACACAAAGGAATATTTTCTACCTCAAAGTACAGTGGTACCAGGGATAATTGGTTGTTAATAATTTCGAAAGTCTGTTACACTTAAATGATATCAAAATAAACTGCCGAGGCACAGCAGACTCCGAACGGTGCAAGTGGACACAGTTTATGCACCAATCCGCTAAATGTTCCACCAGTCCGCTCTTTGGTGAACACAATTTGATGCTCAATACATCTCATTAGGCCTACATTTATTTTATTTCATTATAAAACATTTAATGTAACCAATGCTTTCACTATCTGTACCACAACGTTTAATGTAAGATTACTATTCCAATACAGTTCACTTTTTGACATTGTTATTACTTTATTTCAGGGTGGATAATATCCAGTTCTGTGTCTAAAAAAAAGGTCGAGCGCATGTTTCCAGAGCATGTTTACAAGAACACACAGGCAGGATACACTTCAGTATCATATAGCAAGATTTTGATAGCCTAAACTATAGTATATGATGTTTTACAATTTCAAAATGATAAATTGGAAGTTTAACCATGGAATTTACGAGACACCCTAATGCCTAAAACCCTGTTTTCTATCATGCAGGGCGAGGACATCTCTGTGGTTGCATTAGAGGCTTTGGGACATATGGTCCAATTATTTAATGGCCTGACTCCTGACTCCTGTCATGTGGAACAAGGAAACACTGAAACTGTTCAAAAACAGGTGACCTAGTTAAGTTAATAAACTAGGGAAATGCGTAAGTATGATCCCTCGTGGTAGTCTAAGCTATATTTGGGGGGCAGACAATACTTGACACATGTCTTTAATTTGTAATTGAATCTAAATTATGTTTTGCATAATATTGTCAGAACTTGACTTAATACAGAACTATTTCACTATCCACCATTTTATATTGTCTCTGGGTCGGGTGTGGTGTTGGGGCATCCTCTGGAGATGAGATGGAGGGTCGGTAACTTCTGGTAACGCGTCATTAAAACATATTTCGACAAGCTGAACTCCGTCTTGAAACAGAAGGTGGGTACAATATCAAATGTCCTCGAAAAGAGGCTAAATTAATCACAGGAAAAGATCACCACAAATCGGATGAATTTTGCCGCCACAATTCACATGTGAAACATGGAACTTCCAAACGCCGTTTTAGTCGAAGGATGCGTTAGCGCGGCACCTGCTGTGGTGGAGTTAAAAATGAATGTATTGTCTGAGCTCCAGGAACACAGCACATGAGCATGTAAGATCGTGGGGTTGAGGTTTGCTACAAACAGGTGCAGTTAAAAAAATTCCTCGACAGCAGAGTTAAGCTGTGACGAAATCCACTGCAGACTCAAGCAGTGAGGAAGAAGCGGTCTGTTGGACAAACCACATAATCATCAGAGACATGTGACATGTACCTGAGGCTGGCTAATAGATTGATGGATGATATATTTACTGACTGACTGATTTATGTACATGTGAAGGCTATGTATTTATTTATTCTGTAATTTATTTATATTCAAATTAAATGAAAAAAAAAACATGCATCTATTATCATATTGTTTTGTCCATTCAGTCTTTAATGCATTCATTTGTTAACAGCACAAATACAGTGAAATTCATCTCAAGTTTGAAAACAATCATTAATTTGCCGATTGGCCAAAAATCTAGCACAATCAATGACATTAGGTTACAAGGTAACCTAATATAAAGGCTTAACATAAAAACGGCATAATCAGAAACCTACACCTCCAATTAACGTCGCAGTCATCATTGTCATATGATCTGAATGGGACTTTCATGGTTAAAAAAAGTTTGAAAAAATATAGCTACAACCATCATAAGCATTCGGTCAAATTCGCACATTATCGTCAAGGCAAATTTAGGGCATATAACTCCTTTTTTAAACGAAAATTAACCAACTTTAAAAGGACCTCTTGGAATTTACCGAATCAATTTAATAAGAATGAAGTCGGATAAGAGAAAAGGAAAAGTAATTCCCCAGCATGCTGGCAACACCACCGTGTATCAATCTCGATTTTCGAGGCGGCGGCTTTAGCCTTCATTCAACATTACCAGTCTAAAACGTGTCGATTTTAGATTTTCAATATTAAAAATGTACAATTGCGGAACTACCGGCTTTCGACAACAGATTCATTCAACATTATCCAGTCACTCTATTAATAAAAATCGTGTCTTTTCAAAGATTTTCAATATTAAAAATGTAGCTATAAATGTATTATAGAAATAACAAATCAGACAATTTTTTCTTAGCTTTTAATATTCAATATGGCCTACATTTTAACACCTGCTGAATATGTTAGCATGAAATGCATTGCTCCAATGCAATTCTCTACATATGAAAACTGTTAACTTGATAGGAAAACATTTTCTGATTAGTTTTACAATCGCATAATTAAGAATTACCCCCTAAAATTGGGGCTTATAAAGGGAAGCGAAAGTCTGAACCATGAAACACCTTCTTCACCACAAAGGGATTTTGATACCTTTACGTAGCGATACTTGGGTTATATAAAATGGGCAACTTCAACAGTCTAGGTATCATATCAATCAAGATTAAGATAATCCGTCGTTAAACATTTTTAATAGCTGTTCCATTCAAGTTCTTATAAAAGAAACATGGCTGTATTGAAATGGTTGAGCATTTGCCTGACTCTGTTCTGCCAAGGCACAGCAGCAGCAAAACCTTGCAGGTGGACGCAGTTTAGGTTGGGGAAGCTGAACGATGTGAGCATAGACCTGCTCTCAGATATGGTGAGGAAAATAAACTGCACCAGTCCGCTATTTGATGTTCACAAATTGATGAGCAAAATTCGCAATGATATTCACATTTCTATTCTATTCTATATTTAAATGTCTATTTTTTTTTATTATAGCACATTTTATTTTTAATCAATGCTTTCACTTTCTGTACCACAATGTTTAATTTAAGGTTACTAGCACAATATAGTTTACTTCTTGATATTGATATGAATTCTATTTCAGGGTGGACTCTTTCCACTTATGTGTGCAGAAGAAAACGTCGAACAAATGTTTCCAGAGGATCTTTACAAGAACACAGAGGTAGGATACACTTCAGTATATTGATAAACTAAAGTACAGTATAACTAAAGTACAGTATAACTAAAGTACAGTATGGTAAATTGGAAGTTTAACAATTTATTTAGACACAATGCCTAAAACCCTGTTTTATCTTATTCAGGGTGAGGACGTCTCTGTGGTTGCATTGGAGGCTATGCGATATGTGGAACAATTATATAACAACAGTCTGACGTCTGTCACGTGGAACAAAATAAAACTTAACATGTTCCAAAACGTCATATATCGTCAAGTTCAACAGTTAGAGTTATGTGTAAGTACGATCCCTCTTGTGTAGGCTGTAGGTTATACGCTGAGTGAACAAAACATTAGCACCTGCTCTTTCCGTGACAGAGACTGGCCAGCTGAATCCAGGTGAAAGCAATGATCCTTCACTTGTTAGACCCACTCCTATTGGTGTGGAGGAAGGGGCGGAGACAGGTTAAAGAAGGATTTTTAAGCCTTGAGACAATTGAGACATGGATTGTGTACCTGTGCCATTCAGAGGGTGAATGTGCAAGAACAAATATGTCTGGATGTAGGAGTATGGATGTAGGTGCCAGGCGCACCAGTTTGAATGTGTCAAGAACTGCAACTGAATATGAACAATGGTCCACCACCCAAAGGACATCCAGCCAACATGACACGTCTGTGGGACGTATTGGAGTCAACATGGGCCAGTATCGCCGTGGAACACATGCCCTGACGAATTTAGGCTGTTTTGAGGGTAAAACGGGGTGAAACTCAATGTTATGAACGTGTTACTAGTGTGGTGTACACATTTTGGGGCAGACAATCGTGGGCATTGGTATATACATAATTTCTAAACTACAATACAATATATATATTTTCATAACCAGCATTTTATATTGTCTCCAGGTCGTGGGTGGTGTTTGGGAATCCTCTGGAGATGGAGGGTCGGTTACTCTGAAAACATATTTCAACAAGCTGAACACCGTCTTGAAAGAGAAGGTGGGTACAATATCAAATGTCCTCGAATGGAGGCAAAATTAATCTGAGCAAAAGTTCTAGATCACCACAAATAGGACGCATTTCAATGCCATAACTCACATTTGAAACTTGGAATTGCCAAGTGCCGTTTTTATGTCGATGGATGCGCTGGATCAACAACACCTGCAGTGGTTGAGTTGACTGACATAAAATGTTTATCTTGTCCGCTCTCCAGGAACACAGCGCATGCGCATGGGAGATTGTGCGAAAGGAGATTCGCGAAAACTTGGTGCAGTTCAAGAAATTCATTGACAGCAGAGTCAAGCCGTGAGGAGAACCACATAATCATCATTGGAGACGTGACATATTCCTCAGACTGGCTAACAGATTGATGGCTGATATTTATACTGACTGACAGACTGGCCGACTGCTCGATTGACTGAATTACTGATTTATTTATTTTATATATATTGGTAGATGGATATTTATGTATACACAATGTATTTATTTATTCGTGTTTTATTTATAATACAATTAAATAAAAAATACGTACAGCTATTTTCATATTGTTTTCATTCACTTAAATAATTTATTCACGCATGCCTGCATTCATCCATTCATTTATTTTATGCATTAATTTTTTTATAGACCGACTTTCTAAAGGGGAACTCTGCAGTTCAAACTAAACCAAAGCACACACTCAAACACTCTTTTTGTAAATAGCTGAGAGATGGGGTTGAAAAAAATAACTATTGTCACAGAACTATAGATGCAAGGAAGGATAATCCATGAAATCACAATTCTAGTTTTACCTACATTTTGAAGATGTAAAGTGTTTTTAAATAATCGCATTGTTTCAACCAATGGTGTAAAACACGTTTGTACATTGGTTTGTTGTGTTGCAACACAATCTCACACTCAGTTCGTGCAAATATGTACGAAAATAATTTAGCAGATTTCAAGTATTTTTGTGGGTTTTTGTGTGGCTTAATTTGTGTGAAAAGATACGCATTTTTGTGCTAGTTAATACGTAGGAAAATACACATTATTGTGCAACTTCATTCATTGGAACAAACTTTTTCGGATGTCAAACTTTGTAACAATCTTTTCAAAGTTATTTGAGCAATGCTTGATGAGCAACTGCCTTTTTGTTGTCCCATATGTACTTATATAAAAAACCAAACGTAATAACACCAAATATTGTTCATCAACCAGGTTGTCACCAAAATAATTATATTATAATAGAAGCCTTACATTGTTTTTTTTATTAATGCCAAAACCCTTTCCTATGCTTGTTTTGTCTTAATTCTTTAGGATACTGGTGTATTTGGAGTCAGAAAGACCCTTTTCTCATGTAGCCAACAGTAGGCCTTTACTATTGTCTACATAACGCATGTCATAGTTCGTGGAGACTACAGTACATTACACAATTGTCTTTATTTATTCTTCCTAGGGCTACAATTCTCTTTCTTTACATATTCTTTAAGGGGTTTTCTTTATTTTTACTATATTCTACATTGTGAAATAATTGTGAAGACATCACAACTTTGAAATAACACATATGGAATCATGTAGTAACCAAAAAAGTGTTAAACAAATCAAAATGTATTTTAGTCAAAAATATGCCTAGTCAAATCTTATCCAGCTGGGACAATAGAGAGAGTCGTCAATATGTATGTAGAACTTGATGAACAGAGCAGCAAATCTCTGGCCAAGACAGCGTTTTTGAATCTCTTCAACATCAATGACAACTCTGCTCCATATACCCTGAATACGTGTTCTGGGGTAACAGAGACTTCAGGCAGGAGAGCCGTCAACTTCATGGTGGAGTCTATAGACGGACACATACAGCTCACTCTCCCTACTCTGATAGACTGCGACATGATGCCAGGCCATGCAGGTCATGAACCGTCTCACATCACTTCGCAGGACTTTTGACAAAAAGCCTGACACGAAACGTCATTTTATTCTTCATGCAAAAGATGCTGATAACGACCAAGTCAAACCTTCTCCACCACTAGAGGGAGACAAAGAACACTGGTATCTGCCCATATTTGGTGTTCACTACCCACAAAAGCCTGAACATTCAAGAGTAGTGTTTGACTCCAATGCTAAGCGTCAAGGAGTGTCAGTTAACAACGTTCTGCTCAGTGGTCTAGACTTAAACAACACACTCTTGGGCGTCCTAATGCGCTTCCGCAAGGATTGTATTGCACTAACGGCAGATGTGTAACAAATGTTTTACTGTTTTGGTGTACGTGAGGATCACAGAGATTACTTAAGGTTTCTCTGGTATGAAGATAACAACCCAGATAGAAAACATAACTGAGTACAGGATGAACACCCCAGTCTCCTTGTCTACCACTCAAAGAAGAGAGCTGCACATCTTCTCGGATGCCTCTACAGTAGCCATAGGAGTGGTAGCCTACCTGAGAGTTATTGACTCTGAAAGGTCAATGCCATGTTGGATTTATCTTGGGGAAATCAAAATTGGCCCCTCAGCCGGCCAACACTATCCCACACCTAGAACTGTGTGAGGCTGTGCTAGCTGTTGAGATGGATGAACTGATCAGAGTTTTACACAAACAGTAAGATAGTTCTCGGTTACATCCACAATGTCACCAAAAGATGCTATGTGTATGTTGCCAACAGGGTAACTCACATCAGGAATTCTACCCATCCAGTGGTGTTATGTAAACACCAACAGCAGTCCAGCAGACCAAGCAACCAGGCCCATACTAGCTGCACTCTTAAAGCACACCAGTTGGTTCTCATGTCCACCTTTCCTGACCCAAGCAAACTCAAGTGAGTCTGAGACAATCCATTTTGACCTTGTAGAGCCTCAAACAGATGGAAAGATTCAAGCAGACGTCACTGCCTTTGCCACTAAGATTTCTGAAGCTCAACTCGGCTCTCATCGCTTTGAGAGGTTCTCAAGCTGGAAAGCTCTCAATCGAGCCACAGCACGACTCCTTCATGTTGCCAGATCTTTCCATGAAGGTGCGGACGACACCAACTGCAGAGGCTGGCATGACTGCTATAAACCATGCAGTGAGTTGTCACAAGCCAAAACAGCAATCATTCACTGTGTGCAACATGAATCCTTCAAAAAGGAATTTAAATGCCTTGAAAAGGGAATAGAGTTCCTAAAATAATGTACACTCAAAAAGCTGAACCCGGTGAATGATGAGGATGGATTGCTGAGGGTTGTTGCCACTCTGCTGGTAAGACATTATCACAAGCAAGTGGCTCACCAGGGCCGTCATTTTTCAGATGGAGCTATTCGAGCAGCAGGCTTCTGGATTATTGGGAGCAAAAGTGTCGGGTCTCTGGTATCATTCACAAGTGTGTCACCAGCCGCAAAGTTAGAGGGAGGATACTTGACCAAAACAAGGCTGACTTGCAGACAGACTCACATCTGAACCACCATTCACCAGCGTTGGACTTGATGTGTTTGGACCATGGAATGTCATAACTCGTAGCACTAGAGGTCAGGCCAGGTCGCAGTTGGAAAGGAGAACTTGTTCTCAACTGGCCTACCTGGTTAAATAAAGGTGAAATTAAACAAATAAAAGAGGTGGTAGTGCAGACTCCAAGCGCTGGGCGGTACTCTTTCCATGTATGTCTACTAGAGCTGTCCATACTTAGCTCATCGAATCCATGTACACATCTGGATTCATCAGTGCGCTAAAGGTGTTTTTTCTCTATCCCGTGGTCCAGCAAAAGTGCTACGCTCTGATTGAGGTTCAAACTTCATAGGTGCCTGCAAGGAACTGGGAATCGAAACAAATGACTCAGAACTGACTAAATACCTACATTTACATTTACATTTAAGTCATTTAGCAGACGCTCTTATCCAGAGCGACTTACAAATTGGTGCATTCACCTTATGACATCCAGTGGAACAGCCACTTTACAATAGTGCATCTAAATCTTTTAAGGGGGGAAGGATTACTTTATCCTATCCTAGGTATTCCTTAAAGAGGTGGGGTTTCAGGTGTCTCCGGAAGGTGGTGATTGACTCCGCTGTCCTGGCGTCGTGAGGGAGTTTGTTCCACCATTGGGGGCCAGAACAGCGAACAGTTTTGACTGGGCTGAGCGGGAACTGTACTTCCTCAGTGGTAGGGAGGCGAGCAGGCCAGAGGTGGATGAACGCAGTGCCCTTGTTTGGGTGTAGGGCCTGATCAGAGCCTGGAGGTACTGAGGTGCCGTTCCCCTCACAGCTCCGTAGGCAAGCACCATGGTCTTGTAGCGGATGCGAGCTTCAACTGGAAGCCAGTGGAGAGAGCGGAGGAGCGGGGTGACGTGAGAGAACTTGGGAAGGTTGAACACCAGACGGGCTGCGGCGTTCTGGATGAGTTGTAGGGGTTTAATGGCACAGGCAGGGAGCCCAGCCAACAGCGAGTTGCAGTAATCCAGACGGGAGATGACAAGTGCCTGGATTAGGACCTGCGCCGCTTCCTGTGTGAGGCAGGGTCGTACTCTGCGGATGTTGTAGAGCATGAACCTACAGGAACGGGCCACCGCCTTGATGTTAGTTGAGAACGACAGGGTGTTGTCCAGGATCACGCCAAGGTTCTTAGCGCTCTTACCTCTCAGACAAGGGATGTACTTAAATATTTAATCCCCCACACTCGTCTCAAATGGGTTGTTCTTGGGAGAGACTCATTGGAGTTGCCAAATGCTATGCTGTTTCAGACGGGCTCCACTCATCTCACACATGAGGTCTTGAGCACTCTTATGGAAATAATCAATGCGAGACCCCTCACGTCAATGTTAACCGACCCTGACCTGCCTGCCATTCTCACACCCTCAATGTAACTGACACAAGAGACCAGCACTTCCTGAGCCCCTTCTGGATACTTCAGCATGAACGACCTTCATGGAAAACAGTGGAACAAGTCCAGTGTATCGCTGACACCTTTTGGAAAAGATGGAGACAGGAGTACCTGACAACGCTGCAGAGACGCAGAAAAGACAAATGTAAAAGTGGGAGATGTTGTCTAATTGAAAGACAGTCAGGCGCACAGAAATGACTGACAAAAAGGTTAGGAAAGTAGAATAAAATTTGTCAAGCAAGAGGCTGCTAATGTGTTTCTGAGACCAATCTCAGAGATTGTTCTTCTTCTTTCTGAAGTCTCCTGGAGACAAAATATACATTTTTATAAAATGATATTATTTGTTTCTTGATACATGTTTTATTTCATAATGGCCAATTTCTTTATACCAGGCTGGGAGTGTGCTGCCATCCTGTTAGAAGGTAACATATTATTTTATTACGGTGGTTAAAACAGATTTTCATTGTGTTCCATGGTGTTTGTCGCCCCCTATTGGACCTTTCTGGTACTTAGACTGTACGGAAACAGAAAGTAGAAGAGAGTCGTCGTTCTGCACGCAGGTAGGCAGCTGAAAGCAACGCAAAGGTGCTGTCCTTTCAGTGCAGTTATTTCTTGTTAGTTTCAGCACCGGAAAATATTTCTATGTAAATTAGATTCAAGCATATTGCTAGTGATGATATTATTATTAATATAATTGCTTGCAATGGTAGTTGGTTGCATTTACTCACACAAATTGCCTTGCCTTTCATGTATGCCGTCAGCTGTATTAGTTTGCTCGTGCCGTCATGAAACGAATTGTAAAAATACAATACTGTAGTTTTCTTATTGTTTCTAGTGTAATATGCTTTGTTATTGTACAGAGGTGTTTGCACATTATTAGAGTAATGAACGAGTTGGCTCGTTGCAACTCATATGGTAATTGGCTGTCTAGTTTGGCATCATGCCAGATACATGGTACCTTGGCATGTGCGTTGTATTTAAACGTTTTCAAAATATTAAATCCAGAAAAGTCACGCCTTGGGAGTTTTATTGAAGACTTAGTTGTTAACTATCTGTCTAGTTTTGCATGGGAACGCAATTCCAGTGCAGAATAGAGAGACTGAAATGAATGAAATACCCTAAATCCCAAACTATGTTCAATGTCATCAGCAATGTCCAGTGACAAATGCTCAGTCTGACGCCTTTGGGCTATGGTTTTCACAGCCCTATAGTAATAATGCAAGTTATATCAACTTAAAAAGGGTGTATTTTCAACATGTGGGGTATATCATGTTGGGCAAAGTGGTATAGGAGAGTCTGACATGACCCCTAACTTGAGTTCAGTCTTCGCCAATGAGAACCAAGTGGGACACTGCTTTGGATTTCATGACAGGGAAAGGCCTCCATTCTACCCATATGATGTGGATCATTGTCAGGTTGTTTGATCCACAAGTATTCAGACCCCTTGACTTTTTCCATATATTGTTACATTACACCTTATTCTAAAAATCAATCATCATTGATCTACAAATAACACCCCACAATGACAAAGTGAAAAGAAGTTTATAGGCATTTTTGCAAAGGTATTAAAAATAAAAACAGAAATACCAAGACATTTCCTAGAGGTGGCCGCCCGGTCCAAACTGAGCAATCGGGAGAGAAATCCCTTGGTTATGAAGGTGACCAAGAACTCAAATGTCGCTCTGACACTCTGACAGAGCTCCAGAGTTCCTCTTTGGAGATGGAAGAACCTTCCAGAAGGACAACCATCTCTGCAGCACTCCACCAACCAGGCATTTATGGTAGAGTGGCCAGACAGAAGCCACTCCCCAGTAAAAGGCACATGACAATCCGCTTGGAGTTTGCCAAAAGGCACCTATTGGAGTAGGAACATGAGAAACAAGATGATCTGATCTGATGAAACCAAGTTAGAACTCTTAGCCTGAATGCCAAGCATCACCTCTGGAGGAAACCTGGCACCATCCCTACGGTGAAGCATGGTGGTGGCAGCATCACATGGTGGGGTTGTTTTTCAGCAGCAGGGACTAGGAGACTAGTCAGGATCGAAGGAACGATGAACAGAGCAAAGTACAGAGAGATCCTTGATGAAAACCTGCTCCAGAGAGCTCATGACCTCGGACTTGGGAGAAGGTTCACCTTCCAGCAGGACAATGACCCCAACCACACAGCCAAGACAACGCAGGAGTGGCTTCAGGACAAGTCTCTGAATGTCCTTGAATTGCCCAGCCAGAGCCTGGACTTGAACAGATTGAACATCTCTGGAGAGACCTGAAAATAGCTGTGCAGCGACGCTACCCATCCAAGGATCTGCAGAGAAAAATGGGAGAAACTCCCCAAATACAGGTGTGCCAAGCCTGTAGCGTCATACCCATGAAGACTCGAGGCTGTAATCGGTGCCTAATGTGCTTCAACAATGTACTGAGTAAAGGGTCTTAATAATTATGTAAATGTCTTATTTCAGTTTTAAATTTGTAATTAATTTTCAAACATTTCTCAAAACAACGCTCAGGAAATATTTTTGCGGGTAGGCACAGAACTCCCTCCATACTTCCATTTTTTTTTACCAGCACTGGTTACCTTCAGATGAGTCCTGTGAAATTAATGGGGAGTTTAGAGCAAAACGAGAATCTCCAATTTCCACAGTGGGGTCACATTAGTTTGTAGTCCAAACGGTTCTGACCTAGAAACAGAAGTTGGCACATTAATGGAACCGACATCAGACAAGTCCTTTGACACTTGTGGGGGTCGTAGAGCAAAAGGGAGAGCATTATCATACCGTGTAAGTCTCTCCTTTCCATAGAGTGGTCATTATCCCCATCGGGAGAATGAAAATATTTGGCATGCGTCCCCAGATCCTCAAAAAGTTCTACATCAGAGATCATCTGACCGCTTGCATCACTTCCTGGTATGGCAACTGCTCTGCATCTGGCCGTAAGGCGCTACAGAGGGTAGTACGTACGGTCCAGTACATCGCTGGGGCCAAGCTTCCTGCCATACAGGACCTATATACTAGGCGGTGTCAGAGGAAAGCCCAAAAAATTGTCAAAGACTTCAGACACCCAAGTCATAGACTGTTATCTCCGCTACTGCACTGAAAGCGGTACTGTTCTTGACCAAAAGGCTCCTTAACAGCATCTACCCCCAAGCCATAAGACTGCTGAACAATTAACAAAACGGCCGCGTGGTGACAACCCCCCCCCCATTTGTTTTTACACTGCTGTCACTCGCTCTTTATGATCTGTGCATAGTAACTTTACCCCTACCTACATTAAAATTACCCCCAGACATTGACTTGGTACCCCCTGTCTATCGCAACGTTATTTTATTGTGTTACTTTTTTATAATTTTTTACTTTAGTTTATTTGTTCAATATGTTCTTAACTAACTTTCCTAGTAAAATAAAGACACGAAGAGGTCTATCGCATTCATTGTGGAGTTAAGGGGTCGTTGTTCTACCTGTCTTTCTTAGAAACGTTTGAGCTTTCACAAGACCAGCTATGAGTTACTTTCTTTCAACCTGCCTCCCATGAAGGAACACTCGAAACATGCTGAGAGGGAGCACATGGAAAGAGAAATCCGGTCTTGCGGTTCACTAGGCAAAACTTTCCCAAATTCATTCATTTTAACTCTTAATTTAGCGAGATACCCTTTCACTTTTTGTACATCCTTTCAATCCTCAGGATTTAAATTCACCCGCAGATATGGGATCAGAACACAAACCACATTCTCACTGGAGGAAAATGAAAATTTACTGGCAACAGGTGAGTCAAAAATATGCTATCATTTGATAATTGATTCAGGATACAAATAATGAATTATTTTCAGGATTATATTCGACTAACTATGATCATCTGCTGCAGATCAGACAACTACAATAAGAATGGCACTTCAGACTGTCACTTGGATGAGCGCCTTCCTTTGCCTTGCGCAAGTTTGCTCCATGCCCATGCCTTGCCAGCTACAAGGACAGCTGGTGCGAATAACCCACAACCTACTGAGAGACATGGTACATTTTTTAAATTGCTTTTGTCTTGAGAAGTATTATCCAACAATGTTTAACTGAATAGCACAACGTGATTGCGGTGTTTTCTCTAACTTTCAGGGGGGTAATTTTCCTCTGGAGTGCCTGCAGGAGAATGTCTTCGTGGCATTCCCAGCCACCACATTTGCAACCTCCGGTGCGCCACAGGTAAGGGCAAGCGAGTACATCCAAGTGTTCTTTACAGCATTAAAGAGTATTTGCAGCCGTTAGGATAAGAAAGTAGAAAACTTTAAACTGCCATTTATATTATTTGAAATTATTGTTGTTGTCCGTTTCAGTTGAGCAGCAGTGGTGCTATGGCTATTTATGAGACATTGAAGAACATCGACACATTGTTTGGAGCTGACGACCTGCCTACTAAGTGGGATCAACAGAAGTTGGAGAATTTTCAGAATATTGTATACCGCCAGATTGAAGAGAGCAAATGTGTGAGTTACTATGCCAACACAGATAGGTTAACTGTTTAATTGTGGTATTGTGGCATTTTTATTATTATTCATCGCCTGCCTTTTTATTTCTGGCAGATGATGGGCAGTGTGGATACCAGTGATTATCTCATCAGGACAGAAGGACTGAAGACGTACTTTGGGAACATTGCAGCAGTCCTAAAAGAAAAGGTAGACTATAGGTTAAACACAAATAGACCATTTTTTGATCATATCTCTCCATTGGACAATATTACCCTACATTGCCCTAACAGTTTATTTGTATTTTCACAGAATTTCAGTTACTGCGCCTGGGAAGTGGTTCGAAAAGAGCTCCTGTACAGCCTACAGTTCATTCTGGAACACAACTCTGATAGCCTGCTGTGGGCCAACAGAACATGAATTTGAACTTGCAGAACTTTTTTTTACAATTGTGTTTTACGATTGTGCTTGATTTTAAAAGCCTACTCTTCTACAATCATCTAATGTGGAACGTCAAACAGCTATATTAAATATGTTTTTATTTATTTAACAAAGTTATTTATTTATGTATGCCTATTTATTCATTTATTGATTCATCTATTTGAAATTCTGTGCTCTTCATCAATTGTTAAGTTAATAAACATTTCTACAGTTTTAAATATTGTTAATCTGAGTGCTCATTCTGTAGCCAAGTCTGTCGATGTGTGAACATTCAGATTTGTATTAAACATGCTCAGGTCATATGGATGGCAATACAAAATGTAGTTATACTCAAAAGCTTTTTGTCAATGAAGTGTGTTTTAACACTGGACAGGGCGGGCCTGTTTTGAACGTTGTACTTTGAGCTCCTCCTATACGACTTAATTTGTTGATAGGCATACAATTTTGTTCTATCAATGCCATTATCAGTTCGTTGTAGCAAAGTTTCATGAGATAAATACTTAATATTAATATAAAAGCTGCATAATCAGAAACGTACATCTCCAATTAACGTCTTCGTCATCATCACATCACCATCAGCATCATCAGCAACAGCATCATTATATGAGTCTATACATTAGACTTTCTTACTCATTCGCATTTGGCCAAACTCACACATCATCGTCATCATTTTCGTCGTCTTGGTAAAAGCGCTTTAGAAAGGCTAATCTAGGGCACATACTCTTTTATCAACTAGAAATGTCCAAATTGTAAAAAGTTGTAATTTACCGAATCAATGTAATAAGAATGAACCGCAAGAGAGAAAAGGATAAGTGAAGACAATACCACCGCCCTCTACTCTCCATTTTAGAGGCGGGTCGGATTCAGCCTTCATTCAACACTACCAGTCACTACCAGTTAATAAAATGTGTTTTTATTTCAAAGATGTGCGATATTAACACTGAACAGTCATTCTTCAGATTGATCTACCCGATTAAAAGAAAGTCACCACAGACTTAACGTGTGAGTACAATATGCTCGCTGTTCTTCGCCTATTGAAACACGTTTCTGGTTAACCCTACACAGAATCTAAAAAATGTGGTGTGCAATGTCCACAATATTGACCATGGCCCTCATTTACTAAGATGAAGCCCTGCAACATTGTATAAATAGGCTACTGTTTTATTAGTTTTTCATATTCAATATTGCCTGCTGAATAACTGCTGTCTGACCTCATGAAATGCATTGCTCCAATGCAATTCTATGCAATGACATGTATGAAAACTGTTATTTTGCTGGACAAAAAACATTCTTATGAATTTTACAATAGCATAATTAAGAATCACCCACTGAAAAGTTGGACTTATAAAGGGAAGCGAAAGCCTGAACCATGCAACCTTCTTCACCACAAAGGAATGTTTATATCTCAACGTAAGGCGGCGCTATGGTTAATTATATAAGATGGGCTACTTCATTATAATTGTAGAAGATGGACAACTTTAGCAATGTAGGTATCATATCGAATCAAAGATTAAAATAATCGATTGTTAATCATTTCGAAAGTCTGCAACACTTAAATGATATCAAAAGAAACATGGTTCTATTGAGTGTCTGCCTGACTCTGTTCGGCCGAGGCACAGCTGACTCCGACCGGTGCAGGTGGACGCAGTTCACGCACCAACCCGCTAAATTTTGCACCAGTCCGCTCTTTGTTGAACACAGATTGATGCTCAATAGATCTCATTATTAGGCCTACATTTATTTTATTTCATTATAACACATTTAATGTAACCAATGATTTCACTATCTGTACCACAACGTTTAATGTAAGGTTACTATTCCAATACAGTTCACTTTTGACATTGCTATGACTTTATTTCAGAGTGGACAATATCCAGTTCTGTGTCTAAAAAAAAAGGTCGAGCGCAAGTTTCCAGAACATGTTTACAAGAACACACGGGCAGGATATACTTCAGTATCATATAGCAAGATTTTGATAGCCTAAACTATAGTATATGATTTTTTACAATTTCAAAATTATAAATTGGACGTTTTACCATGGAATTTAGGAGACACCCTAATGCCTAAAACCCTGTTTTCTATTTTGCAGGGCGAGGACCACTCTATGGTTGCATTAGAGGCTTCGGGATACATTGCCCAATTATTTAATGGCCTGACTCCTGTCACCTGGAACAAGGAAAGGCTGAACTGTTCATAAACAGATGACCTAGTTAAGTTAAGAAATTAGAGGGATGCGTAAGTATGATCCCTCATTGTGGAGCCTAAGCTATATTTGTGGGGCAGACAATAATTGGCACAGGTCTTTAAATTGTGATTTAATCTAAATTATTTTTGCATAATATTTTCAGAACATATCTTAAGACAGAACTAATTCACTGACCACCATTTTATATTGTCTCCGGGTCGGGTGTGGTGTTGGGGCATCCTCTGGAGATGGAGGGTCGGTAACTTCTGGTAACACGTCATGAAAACATATGTCGACAAGCTGAACACCGTCTTGAAACAAAAGGTGGGTCCAATATCAAATGTCCTCTAAAAGAGGATAAATTAATCAGTTGAAAAGTTCTACATCACCGCAAATCGGATGAATTTTGTTGCCACAACTCACATGTGAAACATGGAACTTCCAAACGCCGTTTTCCTCGTCGGATGCGTTGGCGCAGCATTCCTCGACAGCAGAGTCAAGCGGTGACGAAATCGACTGCAGAGTCAAGCAGGAAGGAAGAAGCGGTCCGTTGGACACACCACATAATCATCAGAGACATGTGACATGTACCTGAGGCTGGCTAATAGATTGAAGGATGATATATTTAATGACTGACTGATTTATTTATATGTGAAGGCTATGTATTTATTTATTCCTTTACCATTATATACTAAAATAAAATAATAAAAAAACATGCATCTATTATCATATTGTTTGTATTCATTTACATATTCTGTCATCCATGCATTCATCCATTCAGACTTTCATGCATTCATTTGTTTATGGGCAATATGCAGTTCAAAACAACAGCATAGTTGTCACTCAACCCATATTTTGGTAAATAGTTGAGTGATAAGGTTCGAGAAAAGTAACCACAGTCAGAGAGCTATTGATTCAAGTAATGACCATCCAAGAGTTCAAAATTATAATTTGAACTACATTTTGAAGCTATACCATGTTTGTTTAGATGTACGTTGTTTCAAACAATGTCATAAAAAAGTACATTTTGGGTTCTGTTGAGGTAAGACAGGTGAACGAAGCTCATGAGGCATTTAAAGGTATATATTCTTCAAGAGTCAATAAGCCTGTGTATCATTAATTTAAAAGTCTATATGGGATGTAGCAATCGCAGAAATGTCCCCTTTTGCTAAGCATATTCCAGACGATGAAAAGTATTATCATTAGGATTTAGGTATTTTTCTAATAAACCTACGATAACGTCATCACAACACATTGGCACATAGGTTTATTTATAGGAATATCCTTGCTTGTCTCTCGTAAGGAATAAACAGCCAAATGTTAATGTTAGCCTGATTATTCATCAGTTATTGAATCATCAGTTATTAGCAAGAGTTCAATTCAAATGTATAGACATGAATGGCTTTAAAGACAGAAGATCCAAACAGAACGAGATCATATGAAATCATCATCTCTCCCTCCCTCTCACACACCCACACAAACAGAGAGAGAGAGAAACAAACAAGCAAATAGCAGTTTGTGATTTAAAAACAAACATTGTAGTAAGCCTACCCTTACTCCATAAAAGTGCCATTAGTTTAATGTTGGTGTTAATAAAGACTTAAAGAGGTCTACTGCATTCATTGTATAGTTAAGGGGTCGACATTCTATCTCTCGCTCTTCTTCTCCCTGTCTTAGAAAAGTTTGAGCTTTCACAAGACCAGCTATGAGTTACTTTCTTTCAGCCTGCCTCCCATGAAGGAACACTCGAAACATGCTGACAGGGAAGTGGAGCACATGGAAAGAGAAATCCGGTCTTGCGGTTCACAAGGCAAAACTTTCCCAAATTAATTCATTTTAACTCTTAATTTAGCGAGATACCCTTTCACTTTTTGTACATCCTATCAATCCTCACTATTTAAATTAATCCGCAGATATGGGATCAAAACACAAACCACATTCTCACTGGAGGAAATTTGCAATTTACTGGCAACAGGTGAGTCAACAATATGCTATCATTTGATATTTGCTTCAGGATACAAAGGATTAATTATTTTCAGGATTATATTTGACTAACAATGATCATCTGCTGCAGATCAGACAACTACAATAAGAATGGCACTTCAGACTGTCACTTGGATGAGCGCCTTCCTTTGCCTTGCGCAAGTTTGCTCCATGCCCATGCCTTGCCAGCTACAAGGACAGCTGGTGCGAATAACCCACAACCTACTGAGAGACATGGTACATTTTTTAAATTGCTTTTGTCTTGAGAAGTATTATCCAACAATGTTTAACTGAATAGCACAACGTGATTGCGGTGTTTTCTCTAACTTTCAGGGGGGTAATTTTCCTCTGGAGTGCCTGCAGGAGAATGTCTTCGTGGCATTCCCAGCCACCACATTTGCAACCTCCGGTGCGCCACAGGTAAGGGCAAGCGAGTACATCCAAGTGTTCTTTACAGCATTAAAGAGTATTTGCAGCCGTTAGGATAAGAAAGTAGAAAACTTTAAACTGCCATTTATATTATTTGAAATTATTGTTGTTGTCCGTTTCAGTTGAGCAGCAGTGGTGCTATGGCTATTTATGAGACATTGAAGAACATCGACACATTGTTTGGAGCTGACGACCTGCCTACTAAGTGGGATCAACAGAAGTTGGAGAATTTTCAGAATATTGTATACCGCCAGATTGAAGAGAGCAAATGTGTGAGTTACTATGCCAACACAGATAGGTTAACTGTTTAATTGTGGTATTGTGGCGTTTTTATTATTATTAATCGCCTGCCTTTTTCTTTCTGGCAGATGATGGGCAGTGTGGATACCAGTGATTATCTCATCAGGACAGAAGGACTGAAGACGTACTTTGGGAACATTGCAGCAGTCCTAAAAGAAAAGGTAGACGATAGGTTAAAGACAAATATACACAGTGTTTTGATCATATCTCTACATTTGACAATATTACCCTACATTGCCCTAACAGTTTATTTGCATTTTCACAGAATTTCAGTTACTGCGCCTGGGAAGTGGTTCGAAAAGAGCTCCTGTACAGCCTACAGTTCATTCTGGAACACAACTCTGATAGCCTGCTGTGGGCCAACAGAACATGAATTTGAACTTGCATATCTTTTTTACAGTTGTGTTTGATTTTAATAGCCTACTATTCTACAATCATGTAATGTACAACGTCAAACAGCAATATTATTTATTTATTTATGTTCTTTTTTTATGTATGCCTATTCATTAATTTATTGATTTATCTATTTGAAAACATGTTGCTCTTCATCAAATGTTAAGTTAATACAAACACTTCTATACTTTTAAATATTGTTAATCGGAGTGCTCATTCTGTAGCCAAGTCTGTCGATGTGTGAACATTCATATTTGTATTAAACATGCTCAGAACATATGGATGGCAATACATTTGACTTGATTTTAGGGCTTTCCTTAATGGATTCGTAGGTTAAAGCACTAAATGTATCTTCTCAAAATGTGCTTATATTGAAAATTGTTTTTTAAATTAAGTGTGTTTTAGCATTGGACATGGCGGACCTGTTTTGAACGTTGTACTCAGAGTTCCTATACGAATTCAGTTCCTACTATAGAGATCCTATTAAATGATTCGAAATCCTAATTCTATGGTTCCAACCCACTCTGTGGAATTGCGATCCACTATCAATAGCGTAATCGGAACAATTTTAGCCGAATAGACTGAACAGGTGCACAGTGATTTCACAAGCAGTGAGGTAAAATGGTCGATCTTTAGCCTTCATTCAACACTATCAGTCTCTCTATTAATAACATGCATTTTCATTTCAGATGTGTGTTTTACAAACACTGAACAGCCATATGTTTAGATTGCACTGCAATCTGATTAAAAGAGAGTTAACAGACATAATGTGTGAGCAAAATGTGGTCTCTGTGAAATGTAATTTGAAACAACGGATCTTGACAACCCTACACAGAATCTGAAAAGTGTGGTGTGCAATATGCACAATTTCAGCATATTTATATTCAACATGGCCGTCATTTAATAAGACAGAGACCTGCACCATTGTGTTACAGTTATTCGTTTTTCATATTCAATTATTGCCCGCTAAATATCTGCTTACTGTTATCATGAAATGCATGGCTCCCAATGCAATTCTTTACATAGACATGTATGAAAACTGTTCACTTGCATTATATTCACCTGATTAATTTCACAATAGCACATTTAAGAATCACTCACTGAAAATGTGGGCTTATAAAGTGAAGCAAAAGCCTGAACAATGCAACCTTCTTCAACACAAATAATTGTTTTATATCTTCATGGAGCGACACTTGGTTTTATACTTCAACAATGTAGGTATCATATCGAATAAAGATAATAGGTTGTTAATCATTTATAATGTAATGGATGTGCATCTGTCTGACTCTGTTCTGCCTAGACACTGCAGCATCCCATCCGTGCAGGTGGACGCGGTTGGGCAGACTGAACGATCTGAGCATAGATCTGCTCTGAGATATGGTGAGTAATTTAAATTGCAAACAATGTCCCCCCCCCCCAAAATAGCCTAACGACATAATATTTTTCAGTAGCTATAGTTAGATAGTTAACTATATAGCTAGGTGTCATCATCTAAAATAATCCTAATTTATAAAACAGTTATTTTTTATTTATGGTGGTCTGACCCTGGGTCTCGACCCCGCCCTGTGCAACTGGGTACTGGACTTCCTGAACGGCCGCCCCCAGGTGGTGAGGGTAGGCAACAACATCTCCACCCCGCTGATCCTCAACACTGGGGCCCCACAAGGGTGCGTTCTGAGCCCTCTCCTGTACTCCCTGTTCACCCACGACTGCGTGGCCACGCACGCCTCCAACTCAATCATCAAGCTTGCGGACGACACAACAGTGGTAGGCTTGATTAACAACAACGACGAGACGGCCTACAGGGAGGAGGTGAGGGCCCTCGGAGTGTGGTGTCAGGAAAATAACCTCACACTCAACGTCAACAAAACTAAGGAGATGATTGTGGACTTCAGGAAACAGCAGAGGGAACACCCCCCTATCCACATTGATGGAACAGTAGTGGAGAGGGTAGCAAGTTTTAAGTTCCTCGGCATACACATCACAGAAAAACTTAATTGGTCCACCCACACAGACAGCATCGTGAAGAAGGCGCAGCAGCGCCTCTTCAAGCTCAGGAGGCTGAAGAAATTTGGCTTGTCACCAAAAGCACTCACAAACTTCTACAGATGCACAATCGAGAGCATCCTGGCGGGCTGTATCACCGCCTAGTACGGCATCTGCTCCGCCCACAACCGCAAGGCTCTCCAGAGGGTAGTGAGGTCTGTACAACGCATCACCGGGGGCAAACTATCTGCCCTCCAGGACACCTACACCACCCTATGTTACAGGAAGGCCATAAAGATCATCAAGGACAACAACCACCTGAGCCACTGCCTGTTCTGCCTGGCGAGGTCAGTACAGGTGCATCAAAGCTGGGACCGAGAGACTGAAAAACAGCTTCTATCTCAAGGCCATCAGACTGTTAAACAGCCACCACTAACATTGAGTGGCTGCTGCCAACACACTGACTCAACTCCAGCCACTCTAATAATGGGAATTGATGGGAAATTATGTAAAATAAATCACTAGCCACTTTAAACAATGCTACCTAATATAATGTTTACATACCTTACATTATTAATCTCATATGTATACGTATATACTGTACTCTATATACTCTACTGCATCTTTATGTAATACATGTATCACTAGCCACTTTAACTATGCCACTTTGTTTACATACTCATCTCATATGTATATACTGTACTCGATACCATCTACTGCATCTTGCCTATGCCGCTCTGTACCATCACTCATTCATATATCTTTATGTACATATTCTTTATCCCCTTACACTTGTGTGTATAAGACAGTAGTCTTGGAATTGTTAGTTAGATTACTTGTTGGTTATTACTGCATTGTCGGAACTAGAAGCACAAGCATTTCGCTACACTCGCATTAACATCTGCTAACCATGTTTATGTGACAAATACATTTGATTTGATTTGATTTTGATTTGACTTTTTACTACGCTATTATATTTGGTTCTGTTATGTAGAAAACGATCATTATGTGATCTTGCAGAAATAGATTCAGCTTTGATCTATCTTTATTAAATGAGCACCATTATCCACAGTAGGCTAGCCTGTTCTCTATGAATGGAGAGGAGACTGTGTGGAGTTGGGGTGTCCTGCACATGTGCAGAATCTTCAGGACCTTTAGCTGTTGGGAGGAAAGATCCGTTTTTTACAATTGCCTGTATTTATTTCACATCATTCTTTCAATAATCTCACGAGTAAAATTATAACTAACCAACACTAACACTTTGATGAAATCAATTCACTTTAAGCTGTCACTGTAGGATCAATATTGGTTTGTTCTTTACCTATAGAACACAACTTGAAACTTCAGGAGGAGTAACCCAAGTGGTGGACCGGTTTCAAAGACAGAAAAGTAATTTCTACATTTACGGCTTAATGAGGAAATGATTAAAATAATTTAAATCTTTGTACCATTATTCTAGTTTTAGATGCACATTATGATATCATTATGTAAACTGTAATACTAATTAACTGTCTTCTTTTGGTTTTATTTCAGAGGGTCAAGCAATGGCGACAAGGTTGTCAAGCCAAAACTTGAAACTCTGGGGAGACTTTCTCTTTAACCTCAAAGAGAAACATGCTTTTCTTATGCTATGAGAAAGCTTGTAGAATGTAGACCTTTCCACAATGCTCTGTAATATTTATTTAAATGTTCTGACTGTTCTCTCTAGTCTCCTTCTGTCTTTGTACTGGATATTTTGGGGGATTTCAAGGTCTTGATACTGTAATTGTGAATAACATTTATCAAATGCATGTGTCAACAATGAATACGTATGGTTGGTTATATTTTTCACATTGAATGTTCTAGAGTAAAAAATTATATCAATGTAATTGATGTGAAATGGAAAAGTAAAAACAACAAGAAGCATGTATCCTGTTTTTACCAAAGTCATTTGTTTGCATTGCCACTTTTTATGAAACAACATGTTTACACTCTTTCACTCAACCAAATATAGAACCTTCCTCCCTGAACCAAAATTGGGTCCAAATAGAATTTTACATGGTGCCATTTACTAATTATTAGTGCTACTAATAAAACATATTCATAGATAAGGATATAATAATACATATATATAATAAAGGACGAAAGAATACCAGCATAGTTTCGAGATTCTATTGTCAATATATGCAAACGTCATCACAAGCAGCCAAAAAGAGTAGGTAAGTCGCTCTGGATAAGAGCGTCTGCTAAATGACTTAAATGTAAATGTAAATGTAATAATCTGCCTCTGATAGAGTTACTGACAGACTCTGAGCAAAACAAATAGTGTTTTAACTTAAAAGTAATGTAATTATTAACTATTGAATCACCAAGACATGTTATAAATAATGTCAGACAGACAGACAGACAGAGCATGGAGAAAGTCTTGGCTAAGAGAAAGTGATGAAGGGATCTGAGACCAGCAGTGACACCTAGCCTTATTGGCGGGTGCAACTCAATATTAGGAAGGTGTACCTAATGATTTATACACTCAGTGTATGGTCAAATACGTGTTGTCTGTTCACACTGCTATGCTTTATCTTGGCCAGGTCGCAGTTGTACATGAGAACTTGTTCTCAACTAGCCTACATGGTTAAATAAAGGTGAAATAAAAATAAATAAAAAATATATATAATTTTTCATTTTTCCTTTGAAAAAAAAAGGACAAAGTGCCAATAAATCATGCTGTCATTGCTCGTCAAAATGACATCACCAGCAGGTAAAAGTTGGATACATCACTGTTGAAATTAAAAGTTGAGAGACGCAGACGTCTCCCTTCCACTTTTCATTTGAAGCGCAACATTGAGGACTTGCCAGACCGCAGCGAAACAATATTTCGGACTAACTTGGTAACAAAACCCACAAAATGTACGTATTATGTGGGTAAATGTCATAAGTGTGGGGTTTATGTCGACTTCGACGATATTGTATTAGCCTTATTTGTATTTTGTATTTTTTTTTTGCGGTTCAGGCGAAGTTAATGGCAATTAAAAGCTCACGTACAGCTCATTCTCGCGAATAGTCTATTTCTAAATAAAATAACCTATATTGTCGTGGTTAAACTACCATTCAACGCTGAGATTTGGTCGTCCAGAAGAAGGACCAGGCATGGAATTCCTTTGCCTGCATGTGCTAGAGTCTGGAAAGTTAAAGTCCCCGCCTCCTGTAGGTTGATCAGGGAAATTCTCCGTACAATTTTCACTTTCCCATCTCCAAATAAAACTCCTTAACAGAGCCAAAATGTTCAAACTCAACTGGAAAACTAAGAGCGAAGCAAACGTCTATTTACAATGTACACAAAAGAGAGCTGGACGTGTATTTTTCTTATTATTTGCAGTATGCAGAGCGTGTGTCATTGCTGTGACTGGATTCGACACCACTACGGCCTCTTGAGCGCAGAATACCTTTCCCTGCTGGACCAGATGGTGAGTTATCAGCACACTGTAAGAGGAGATTGGATGCATGTATTAAGGACAGCAAAACAACCAACCTATCAAAATAGTAATGTGTTTCATGTTTAGCCTTTGTGTTAGAAGACTGTAATCTATATGTGTGTAGCCATAGTAAAAGGGCGCTAGTCTATAATGACAGAGCGATCACGAGAGGCTATATACATTAGGTCTATACTGTCCTTGCAGTATAAGCTACACTTTCAGACGAGTGACTTAAAATATTATATTCATTGTATTCCAGGGAGGAGACATCACAGAGCAGGAGGCCCCTGTCTTTTTCCCCGAATTACTATACCGACGCATAGATGACGCCAAGGTAAAAACTAGAATTTTGACTTTTCATGTTCTGATATGCTTTAGTATAGCGGTCTTGACCCAACGTTACATTGATGGCATAATTGAAGCCTATACTGTTTCTAATCTTCTTTTTACATGTTCACGTGTAGTTTGAGGACCAAGTCAGATTCCGGAACGAGACCATCTATCAAATCACAAAACTGTTTGATGGGAATATGAAGGCTGTCACCTGGGACAAGAAAAAGCTGGACGATTTCCTCAACATTCTCGAACGCCAGTTTGAGAACCTTAAATCCTGTGTAAGTAACGGTTCTATTTAAAGTATGGTCCCTGTTTCGGTCAGGGCTCTCCAACCCTGTTCATGGAGAGCTACCCTCGTGTAGGTTTTCGCTCCAACCCCAGTTGTAACTAACCTGATTCAGTTTATCAACCAGTTAATTAATCGGCTGTGCTTAGATGAGGCTTGTAGTGAAAACCTAAAGGACCGTATCTCTTCAGGAACAGGGTTGGAGGGCCCTGTTTTAGGTGTAGACTATTAACTGTACAAGTGAGAATCTGTGGGCTGTTATGTCCAGTGGGGGGCTAATGTTTTCATTTTGTCCAACAGGTATCACCTGCCGAGAAACCTGAGAGGAGACTGAAACGCTACTTCAAGAAGTTGAATAGGAAGGTTCTGAGAAAAATGGTGAGTTTGTTTTCGGGTGGCAACGTGTTTAATACATCTAATCAAATGAACATAAACTAGGCTAAGCAGGAGCAGTTTTGTAACACTTTTTGGGTTTTAGGGCCATATGTATTAAGCATCTCAGAGAAGTGCTGATCTAGTGTCAGGCCTCTGTCCTTATTCATAGTGATCTGAAATGCAAAACTGATCCTTAATCAGCACTCCTACTCTGAGAAGCTTCATACATTATTATTATTATTATTATTATTATTACATATGGCACCAGCCCTTTGTTGTTCAAGACAATATGATCATTATATGACCAGAAAGTCCACACCAGTGATATTTACATGTTCCTTTGTATTTCAGAACTACAGTGCGCAGGCGTGGGAGCTCATCAGGAAAGAGACGAAACATCATTTGCAAAGATTGGATATTTTTAAGGCAAAGATGCACTGATCATCCGGACTCATCTCAGAAGCTACGCCCTTAACAGTTTATAAAGAATGCAAACAATCACGTGGGACCCTGTTAGTCTATTTATTATATTTAAATGCATAATTTATTGTTTTTTATTATTATAAATGAATATTTATATTTTGTATGTCCCTTTTGTGCCTATGTTGAACTGAACTGTATTACCTTTCTGCTTGAATAACCGGTGAACAAAATTACATATTGAAAATGTGTGTAGTTGCTTTTTGGAATTTACCGAATCAAGGTAGTAAGAATGAACACCATGAGAGAAAAGGAAAAGTTAAGACAATGTCACCGCACTATACTCTCGAAATCGGTTACCGTTTTTTATATTCAATATTGAATATGGGGTGGCAGGTAGCCTAGTGGTTAGAATGTTGGCCAGTAACCGAAAGCTTGCCAGATCGAAACCCCGAGCTGACAAGGTACACATCTGTCGTTCTGCCCCTGAACAAGGCAGTTAACCCACTGTTCCTAGGCCGTCATTGTAAATAAGGGTTTGTTCTTTAACTGACTTGTCTAGTTAAATAAAGGTAAAATATATATTTTTACAATTGCCTGCTGAATAACTGCTTTCTGACCTCATGAAAATGCAATTCTATGCAAAGAGATGTATGAAAACTTAACTTGCTGGACAAAAAAAACATTCTTATTAATTTCACAATAGCAAATAAAGTGTGGCTTGTAAAGGGAAGCTAAAGCCTGAACCATGCAGCCTTCTTCACCACAAAGGAATGTTTTATACCTTCACGTATAGCGATACTTCGGTTAATTATATGATGCACAACTTTAGCAGTGTAGCTATCATATCGAATCAAGATTAAGATAATCGGTTGTTGATTATTTCGAAAGTATGTTACACTTAAATATTATCAAAAGAAACATGTCATGATTGAGTATCTGCCTGACTCTGTTCTGTAGAGGCACAGCAGACTCCGATCGTTGCAAGTGGACGCAGATTATGCACCAGTCCACTACATTTTGCACCAGTCCGCTATTTGGTGTGCCACATTTGATTCTCAATACATTTCATTATTAGTCCTACATTTATTTTCATTGTATCATTTAAGGTTACTATTCCAATACAGTTCACTTTATTTCAGAGTGGACAATATCCAGTTCTGTGTCTAAAAGACAAGTCGTGCACATGTTTCCAGAGCATGTTTACAAGAACACACAGGCAATACACTTCAGTATCATATAGCAATATTTTGATAGCCTAAACTATAGTATATGATTGTGTACAATTTCAAAATTATACATTGGAAGTTTAAACATGAAATGTATGAGACACCCAAATGGCTAAAACACGGGTTTCTTTTATACAGGGCGAGGCCGCATCGGTGGTTGCATTAGAGGCTTTGGGATATATGGCCCAATTATTTAATGGCCTCACATGTATATGTGAAGGCTATACATTTATTTATTCCTTTATTATTTACTACCAAAATAAATCAAAAACATGCATCTATTATCATATTGTTTTTATTCATTTACATATTCAGTCATCCATGCCTTCATCCATTCAGTCTTTCATTCAGTCTTTCATTCAGTCTTTCATTCAGTCTTTCATTCATTCGTTCGTTCGTTCGTTCATTCATTCATTCATTCATTCATTCATTCATTCGTTCATTCATTCATTCATTCATTCATTCATTCATTCATTCATTCATTCATTCATTCATATATTCATTTGTTTATAGGCAATATGCAGTTCAAAACAACAGCATAGTGGAGTCTATGGACTACAAATGAGCAGATGTAATATATTTATTTCACACCATGACTGTAGGCTGCCGAAATAAACCTGTTGACCCATTTAACAACATTTGTAATTAACTGACTGCACAAGTACAGTGTAATTCATCTCAAGTTTGAAAACAATCATTAATTTGTTGATTGGCCAACAATCTAGAACAATCAACGCCATGATCAGTTAGTTAATTGTTACAAGGTCATCTAATATAAAAACTGCATAATCAGAAACCTACACCTCCAAAGAACGTCGTAGTCATCATCATCCAATTATTCTATATCTGAATGGAATTTTCATGGTTAAATAAACGTTTAGAAAAATATAGCTATAACCATCATTAGCATCATCCACATTCGGTCAAATTCACACATCATCTTCAAGGCAAATTTAGAGCATATACTCTTCTTTTTTTTTTAAACAAAATGAACTAAGTTACAACCCTTACCGTTCCACAACGGCCGTGGTCGCACCTGTCGGTGGATTTTTTTTACTGATCTTCCACCTTCACAGGGTAACACCACGATCCTGGTCGTTATGGATCGTTTTTCTAAGTCCTGTCTTCTCCTCCCTTTGCCCGGTCTCCATACGTCCCTACAAACTGCGGAGGCCCTGTTTACACACATTCTCCGGCACTACGGGGTGCCTGAGGATAGAGTGTCTGATCGGGGTCCCCAGATCACATCAAGGGTCTGGAAGGTGTTCATGGAACGTCTGGGGGGTCTCGGTCAGCCTTACCTCAGGTTTTCACCCCGAGAGTAACGGGCAGGTGGAGAGAGTGAACCAGGATGTGGGTAGGTTTCTGCGGTCTTATTGCCAGGACCGGCCGGAGGAGTGGGCGAAGTTCGTGCCCTGGGCAGAGATGGCCCAGAACTCGCTACGCCACTCCCCCATTAACCTTCCTCCCTTTCAATGTATATTAGGGTATCAGCCGGGTCTAGCTCCTTATAGCATCAGAGTCAGACCGAGGCTCCCGTGAACAATTCGAGGTCTGCCGATAGAGGTAATTCATAAACTTGTCAACTCCTTTCTGGTCCCAGGCGGTGGACTCATATTTACCCCTGCTGTACAATTTCAGAGTATGCGAAATGAAGGCAATCTGTTCGTCAGCCTAGAAGAAGAGTGATTTGTATTAGTGTATGCCTTATGAATTGATGGAAAATATCAGAAAATTATAGCAAACTGCATATTCCTTATAAACTAAATATATACAGTGCATTCGGAAAGTGTTCAGAACCCTTCACTATCTGTACATTTTGTTATGTTACAGAACTATTGTAAAATGTATTAAATATTTGTTTTATCAATCTAAACACAATAACCCATAATGACCAAGCCACAACATGTTTTTAGACATTTTTGCTAATTTTATTCAAAACGAAAAACTGTTCTTGCTTTCTTATTATTAGATATTGTGTGTAGATTGATGATTTATTTTATCTGTAATCAATTTTAGAAATTATCTGTAACGTAAAAATATGTGGGAAAGGTGAAGGGGTCTGAATATTTTCCGAATTCAGTGTTTAATCCACTCTAAGAAAAAAAGTTTATGGATAGAACAAAACATTTTTTATGCGTATTTCTCACCTTCAAATTATTGACTTGTCTGTGTTGTTTATCAGGAAAGTGATCTGAGGTTCTCGAGAGACTTCATGACCCTGAGATGCCCACAAAATATAAACAAAATATTGCATATAAATGAAACGTAGCAGCTCATGAAATGTTGAAAACATGACAAGAACTCAATAACCAGGAACAAGTGAATAAACATGACCCTACATCCTACAATTTTCTGAAGCATCGTTATGGTGTTGTTGCTGAACACTTGGAACATGCTCGGAGACCGAGGCAGTGTCTTCATCCATGTGCATCCGATGGTTTTATTCCAGGTGCAAAACATCCAAAAGCTGATTGAACTCATTTTTAGCTTAGGTCAGTATGTCGACAGTATGTCCTTCTCGGTCTATCCGCAATCAACCTTGATGCCCTTCCAAACCGAAATATACCCGACTTCGTATATTTCCGACAAAACAGAGTTCTGCCATGCTCCAACCTGTGTCGATCCTTTATACAACGAGTCTGCAAGGTATTCCAAAAGTGAAAGGTGGAAGTTCCCTTACACTTTCATACCTGAGTGTTGTTGTACGTGTGGAGAAAATGCAGGGAAATTGTTACATCTTGATTTTTTTGCTATTTTATCATGAAATATTTCCCTTTCATCCAGGATTGTTTTTAATAGAAGAACTAAACATGTGAATCCATTTTAGTCAGACTATGGCCGAAATCAATATAACCATATGGAACTAAATTTAGTTTGGCCTTTCACTTCGAAAACAAACAGAATTTCATGTTTGAAAACGCAACACCTTTTCATTTGCGCACAGAAACTATGGTGCCAACTACGTTGTAACCACCTGCTTTACAGGGTAATTGTGGTTTGTGGACCCCAACTGTCTATGTAAAGATACAGATCAACCTTGTATGGGTTCTATCAATTACACACTCAACATTCATTTATTTCGTTTTAAAAACGGGTTTAAGTGGTCTGAATAATTTTGGTAGACCCGCACCATTATGCTCCCTGTTTTCAGAATAAAACACTGGTAGCCTATGCAGTGCACGGGCAGTATAGACCTTGGCCATACCCCTTACCTTGGCATTAGTGCTTAAATTGGAGTCTATATTTCGGGTGCTTTTGAATCTGGGCCTACACGCACT
Organism: Oncorhynchus keta; assembly: GCF_023373465.1. Taxonomy (NCBI): domain Eukaryota; kingdom Metazoa; phylum Chordata; class Actinopteri; order Salmoniformes; family Salmonidae; genus Oncorhynchus; species Oncorhynchus keta. The sequence continues at coordinate 6,832,666 of NC_068425.1, forward strand.
TGTGAGTAATATATAGGTCTGTCACGTAGATCATTTGTCAAGTATTCCACATTCGGGTGTTTTTATTGGACTTTTATCCAGATATGTGAGTTGATGTTACCTCTGCATCTATTATCTTTCCACTGGAAAACATTTCAACGAAAAACTCGTATTTCAAGGTTGCATCACACCACAGACTTTTACAAAATTACGAGCGCAATTTCAACCAATGTAAGTCTGTTTGTATCTTTATTTAAATAATATAACCAACATTGAACCGATTTGCAACACGGAGAAATAACATACAAGAAAATTAGACGTTTTGCATAAATGAACTAAAAGTAATGCTACTCTCACACGTGTTTTCTTGGCATTTTTGATTTCTTGTAAAAATCCCTCAGGATGCTCCCCATTTCAGCTCTCACGACCTCCCATGAGCACAAGCTGAAACTCTAAAATACAAAAACGACAAAACAAATATGTATTAGGTGAAAATAATACATTATACAACATAGGTATAGGCTAGGTGCTTTACCTGACGTGAAAGAAACTCGTCCAGCTGTTTGAAGTAGTTCTTAACCATATCACCAATTGGAAGGTTTTGACGCAGACGCATGTCTCTGACCTGAAATAGTAAACAACAACATTAATATAAATATACATGTGATTACATTAATAATAATAATAATATACATAATCATAATTGTGTAACAAGTTACAGTTAACAAAATAAACATCACCAAGAACGTACACATTCCGAATAGGTCATATATTGTCGAGCAAGAAGGTCTTGGAGCTCCCTGAGTTTGATGGAATTCCATTTCACAAGAGTTAGGTTTTGTTGGAAGAGCTCGCTGGCTAGTTGAAACGCAAGTCTCAGTGTCCAAACCTTTTTCCCCTCCTGTAATCAGAATAACACTTCGTGTAACCATGCGATTGAACTTGACTAACACAGAAATTGTAGACACTCATAATCTCCTGAGCATCACCTCGTTTGAAAGCGTTGGACGTTGGACCATTATCATTTCCGCCTCTGGGATACAGCCTCTTGGTCTCCTCTCCTATGCCACACACAAAATACACAAAATCTCAAATAAACAACTAAATATATGAATGACTTAAGCTCAAATAATCAATTTTCAACTATAATAAATAACTTGTGATATCACATGCATGCTACAGCCTATATTCAGAGCCATATTTCTAAATATGTCTCTGCCTATAATGGTCAATTTGTAACAGGTTAAAGAAATTGACCAACCATGGCAAGATCATTGAGTGTCTGGCGAGTTTGAGAAAGATGATACATTTGCTCCTTTTGGTTACTGCATTTAGCATACACAACCGGGTAAAGAACAATTACACACAGAAGATGTACCACAAAGGAGACATTAAGAGTGGCCATGTGTCCGGTGAGTTGATAAATCCCTGAACACTACTTCTAAACGTTGTGCTACCTGCCCTACCTTTATAGTCTCCCTCATTGATATGCCATGGATGAGGTAATATGTAAAACAAGGAAAGTTCAAGTGGGGAAAGTGAAAGAGAATGGGAAATTCCATTCCTTCACCTTTCAGAGCTGTTGACATTTTGCGTTCTTGTCTTCTGTGTGCAGATACACAGTGCCCTTCAAGCAATGTATTTTCAACACAGTAGCCTGTCTTTTTTTAAAGTTCAATTTTATATTTATTGAGTAGGCTTGATAGCCTACAATATAAGCGTCTAAAGGCATACTATTTATATTCCCGCTCTCAAGGGATGGAACGTGTAACTAATTGCACAGCTACTCTGTTACAGAAAAAAGAACATGATGATAATAGTTGGACTCCACACAGCTGCTCCCCGACAGTTATCCTAATGTACTACATGTAGCCTATGCCATTTCATTATTTGTTGGTAAACAAATTGACATTTGAATTTAAAAATGTAATTCAAACAATTTCTTGTGGACCTGATTTATTATTAAGAGCGAGATACAATTTCATGAAGGTGTTTCATGACAGTTTCTAATGGCCAAATAAAATAACATGAACAATGACTGCTCAGTACTCACTTTCAACGAGATACTATGCAGATTAAAGGCCTTTTGTTATTTTGTATGACTGCTCTTTGGACAGGGTCATGGCTAGAAGGGATCCATCTTTGGCCAAATTAACGTCAGATTTGACTTTTCGTAGCAGGTTAGGATAACTAACGTAGCAGGTTAGGATTATTAGGTTACATTTAGGAAAAGAGTCCATGCTTATTGCATGTATTAACATGTTCTGTTAGTAGCAGCCAATGGGTGGTGTTCAATGTAGGCCTACATTCCATGAGACTTTTGAAAAAAAGCATGCAAGGCTTGACTTTAACATTAATCCACTTGTCCATCAGACAACGAGGTGACTGAAAATGCTGTGTTTTTACATAAAAAATAAAGTGCATTATTATTTCCATACCATTATTAGAGAGAAACAGACACATTTTGCTAACCTCCGCCTATTGGCTACTTAGCTTATTCAAGACAGTCTCAAAATACAACACGGCCCCTTTAAGGAATACAAAAATCTCTGTACCTGACTGGCTTATCAAAGATGGCTTGATATGCACACATTTTGTGGTCTTGTGGGAAGCAACCACTTCCCTATTGTTGACTAGACATTGTCTATAACATTTACATTTACGTCATTTAGCAGACGCTCTTATCCAGAGCGACTTACAAATTGGTGCATTCACCTTATGACATCCAGTGGAACAGCCACTTTACAATAGTGCATCTAAATCTTTTAAGGGGGGGGGGGTGAGAAGGATTACTTTATCCTATCCTAGGTATTCCTTAAAGAGGTGGGGTTTCAGGTGTCTCCGGAAGGTGGTGATTGACTCCGCTGTCCTGGCGTCGTGAGGGAGTGTGTTCCACCATTGGGGAGCCAGAGCAGCGAACAGTTTTGACTGGGCTGAGCGGGAACTGTACTTCCTCAGTGGTAGGGAGGCGAGCAGGCCAGAGGTGGATGAACGCAGTGCCCTTGTTTGGGTGTAGGGCCTGATCAGAGCCTGGAGGTACTGAGGTGCCGTTCCCCTCACAGCTCCGTAGGCAAGCACCATGGTCTTGTAGCGGATGCAAGCTTCAACTGGAAGCCAGTGGAGAGAGCGGAGGAGCGGGGTGACGTGAGAGAACTTGGGAAGGTTGAACACCAGACGGGCTGCGGCGTTCTGGATGAGTTGTAGGGGTTTAATGGCACAGGCAGGGAGCCCAGCCAACAGCGAGTTGCAGTAATCCAGACGGGAGATGACAAGTGCCTGGATTAGGACCTGCGCCGCTTCCTGTGTGAGGCAGGGTCGTACTCTGCGGATGTTGTAGAGCATGAACCTACAGGAACGGGCCACCGCCTTGATGTTAGTTGAGAACGACAGGGTGTTGTCCAGGATCACGCCAAGGTTCTTAGCGCTCTGGGAGGAGGACACAATGGAGTTGTCAACCGTGATGGCGAGATCATGGAACGGGCAGTCCTTCCCCGGGAGGAAGAGCAGCTCCGTCTTGCCGAGGTTCAGCTTGAGGTGGTGATCCGATTCGCCACCTGGTCATCAGAAGGGGGAAAGGAGAAGATTAATTGTGTGTCGTCTGCATAGCAATGATAGGAGAGACCATGTGAGGTTATGACAGAGCCAAGTGACTTGGTGTATAGCGAGAATAGGAGAGGGCCTAGAACAGAGCCCTGGGGGACACCAGTGGTGAGAGCGCGTGGTGAGGAGACAGATTCTCGCCACGCCACCTGGTAGGAGCGACCTGTCAGGTAGGACGCAATCCAAGCGTAACTGGGCTAATCAATCAATAACCAGCAAAGAATATAAAAAAATGTACACAGGTGGCTAAATGCATTTCTCACGTCGATATCAAAGCAAGCGCATTTACCCCAGTTCAAAGTGAAAGGCTCAGATCCATGTATGGCAATGGCTATTTGCATATAGGTCTACTGCAGCTCTGATTGGTTATGGCGCACTGGTCTGCGTTGAGGATAGTCCTGAGTCGTTCCTGTCAATGCAATAGATTCCTACTCCAATGCGCTCTGCTTACAAGAAAATCTCTTGCACAGTTCATTTTGTTTCAGTATGTTACATTGAAGTGGCTAATACTCCGTTGATTCGAGCATTCCCACAGTAGAGTGAAACGCTGATAGTGGTAACAAAAGGGGGAAATTCTAGAAATGTGAGTGATGTTCAATCTAGTGCTTCTCTGCGCAGGCAGATATTTCTTCTGCTCGGCAGCCCGAGGGGAGCTGTGCTCAGCTTTGAGGGAACATTGCTTGTACCTATCCAATCCTGACGTTAATTACCTATCCAAGCCTTTCAGATCTATATGTGTGTAGTGGGTCGGGGTTGTTTCTGGACAGGACCGCCATTTCTACCTGCCCCTTTCCCCCCTAATGGAATTCAGCTCACCGCTGTGCCTTGTCTCACTTACAGTAGATTCCATCTTTACATTTTTATGTAATATTATCTATTTCTGCATCTCTCCACTGCAAAACCATTGGTTTGTTAGTCATATGCCTCATAATCGTTGTCACAGGGGAGTTAAAAGATGGGTGCGCGACTCATTTGTTGCAATGTCCTACATCATTCATTATATTTAGAGATGCCCCCACCCTCACAGTAATCAACATGTAAAATACACTCAGTGGTCAGTTTATTAGGTACACCAATCCTGACTGCCATCAGAATGATGCAAAAGGAACCGGGATTCATCGGACCAAGCAACCTTTTTCCACTTCTCAATTGTCCAGTTTTGGTGATTGCTTTTCGAGTGGAGCCGCTTCTTCTTGTTTATAGCTGGTAGGAGTAGAACCCATTTTGGTTGTCTGTTGCAATAGACCATCCATGACAAGGAGCCACAAATGGTTATTTCTGAGATGCCGTTCTGCACGCCACTGTTATACTGGTGGAAACTATCATTATGTGGTGGAAATGTAAAATTCATTACATACTATACTGTTTAATTAGACTTTCTATGCTGTTTTTACTTAGAGAATTGTCCATTGTTATATGTTCGGATTTTGCTCATACAGGCTTGTCATATGTGACTTAGTGATAAGTCAGAGTGTACAGATAAGAGTCGTTTTGGGTGCGATCGCAGTTTGTGACATCCTGTTTTCACAATCTACAGGAACTTAGATGTATGGAAAGACACAGAAAGGAACAGACATCGGTGGCAACGTCAGCTATCTTAAACTTCTTATGGGCAAGGTGGGACGGTAGCGTCCCACCTGGCCATCATCCGGTGAAATTGCAGAGTGCGAAATTCAAACTACAGATTTATAAATATTTAACTTTCATAAAATCACCAGTGTAATACATCAAAAATAAAGCTTAACTTCTTGTTAATCCATCTGCTGTGTTAGATTTCAAAAAGGCTTTACGGCAAAAGCACACCATGCGATTATCTGAGGACAGCACCCCACATACAAAAGCATGAAAAACATATTTCAACCAGGCAGGTGCGCCACGAATGTCAGAAATAGAGATATAATAAATGCCTTACCTTTGATGATCTTCTGTTGGCACTCCAAAAGGTCCCAGATAGATCACAAATGGTTATTTGTGTTCGATAATGTCCTTCTTTATAGCCATAAAAACTCAGTTTAGCTGGCATGCTTCAGTCAATAATCCACCCAGTTTCCTTCTATCAAAAAGCATACAAAACTAATCCCAAACGTTACTAATCAACTGTTCCAAACAAGTCAAACAACATTTATAATCAAACCTTAGGTACCCTAATACGTAAATAAACGATAACATTTAAGATGGGGAATCATTGTCTTAAGTGGTTGTTATTGATTGCTTCATTTTTGCAAATCTTATAAAATTGTTTTTTGAAAGAATCTGCAGTCTCTCTTCCTGTAGAATTTCTCTAAAGATTTTGCGACAAGGATGGGATGGCTAACTCCGCTTGCTGATTGCTCCTGGGGAAACCGAGGTTAAACTGTGCACATTGGCTACATTAGATGTGACACAGGGAGCCCCCACACTTTGACTAAGCAGAGCAGAAAAGTGACCCGCTCAGACCGGCAGGGAGCGTCAGTGAGTGGATACGCCATTCCGAACAGACAAAACAAATTAAGGGTGAGACTGATTGTCTTTTGAACATCATAGAGAATCCTGTTCTGGGGCAGGTTGTGCACATTTTGTCTTCGTTGTAGCAAAGACACCCTTAGTTAGAAACTTTGTTGTAGCAGAGTTATTTCTGAACAGTGAAAGCACTATACTTTTTTATTAGGAACTCTGATAAAACAGAGATATCTTTATTTATTAAAGGAGTAATTCCAGGGCAAACACCCTGTTGAAGCAGGGTAACCCTGTAGGAGCAGGGACATCTCCAATTAGGATATTTTTGTTGAAGCAGAAGTATCCTGGTTAGAGACAGGTGTTGTACCTTTGTTGTAGCAGAGAAGCAGCCATCGGATGATATAACACAGTTATGAGCTATGTGATCCCAGGGCACAATCCTGAGATAGAAAAATAAAATATTCCTGCAGGCTCTAAAAAAAATGTGTAAAATTAGAAAATATATATTCAAAAATAATGGGAAATTTGCATTAAAATACATACATATATTTTAATTGAGAAGAAATTACTCTTAAAATTCTAAGAAAGGAAGATGTTCCTAACCAAATAGTGTTTGTTTTGTGTGTTTGTTTTTGTTTCATGCGTGTGTGTATTGATGATAGATTTATATTATGGACAGACGAATGACCGTAATTTGGTAATATGTGTTATCGACAACAGTAAGATGTCAAGCATGCCACTGGTATAAGACATTAGATCATTAGATTAGATCTCCCATATTCTCCAGTAGTTAACCTACTGGGGCGCTATTTCATTATTGGATAAAAAAACGTGCCCCTTTTAAGCGCAATATTTTGTCACAAAAAGATGCTCGACTATGCATATAATTGACAGCTTTGGAAAGAAAACACTCTGACGTTTCCAAAACTGCAAAGATATTATCTGTGAGTGCCACAGAACTGATGCTACAGGCGAAACCAAGATGAAACTTCAAACAGGAAATGAGCAGAATTTTTGAGGCTCTGTTTTCCATTCTCTCCTTATATGGCTGTGAATGCGCCAGGAATGAGCCTGCCCTTTCTGTCGTTTCCCCAAGATGTCTGCAGCATTGTGACGTGTTTATAGGCATATCATTGGAAGATTGGCCATAAGAGACTACATTTACCAGATGTCCGCCCGGTGTCCTTTGTCTAAATTGGTGCGTAATCTTCAGCTGCAGGCATTTTCCCATGGGATTCAGAGGGGAAAGCACACTTCCACAAACGATATATCATCAAAGAGATATGTGAAAAACACCTTGAGGATTGATTCTAAACAATGTTTGCCATGTTTTAGTTGATATTATGGAGTTAATTTGGAAAAAAGTTCGGCGTTTTGATGACTGAATTTTTGTTTGTTTTTGGTAGCCAAACGTGATGTACCAAATGGAGCGATTTCTCCTAAACAAAGAATCTTTTTGGACAAACTGAACATTTGCTATCTAACTGAGAGTCTCCTCATTGAAAACATCCGAAGTTCTTCAAAGGTAAATGATTTTATTTGAATGCTTTTCTGGTTTTTGTGAAAATGTTGCCTGCTGAATGCTAACGCTAAATGCTACGCTAGCTATCAATAGCTATCAATACTGTTACACAAATGCTTGTTTTGCTATGGTTGAGAAGCATATTTTAGAAAATCTGAGATGACAGTGTTGTTAACAAAAGGCTAAGCTTGAGATCTAGCATATTGATTTCATTTCATTTGTGATTTTCATGAATAGTTAACGTTGTGTTATGCTAATGAGCTTGCGGATAGATTTACACAATCCTGGATACAGGTTTTTTTCATAGCTAAACGTGACGCAGAAAACAGAGCGATTTGTCCTAAACAAATAATCTTTCATGAAAAACTGAACATTTGCTATCTAACTGAGAGTCTCCTCATTGAAAACATCCGAAGTTCTTCAAAGGTAAATTATTTTCTTTGAATGCTTTTCTGTTTTTTGTGAAAATGTTGCCTGCTGAATGCTAACGCTAAATGCTACGCTAAATGCTACGCTAGCTATCAATACTGTTACACAAATGCTTGTTTTGCTATGGTTGAGAAGCATATTTTGAAAATCTGAGATGACAGTGTTGTTAACAAAAGGCTAAGCTTGAGAGCTAGCATATTGATTTAATTTCATTTGTGATTTTCATGAATAGTTAACGTTGCGTTATGGTAATGAGCTTGAGGCTGTATTCACGATCCCGGATCCGGGATGGCTCGTCGCAACAGGTTAATTGGCAGACGCTTCAATATTTCTTCTAAGGTATCAGGTGCCGTGACCAATTAAAAGGCAGAAATACTATAACTACTCTCAAGGGAACTGCGTATTATTTAGTATGCTTATTGGTTTTAAGATACAGATTCATTGATTTAATTAATTATGACAAATGTTCAGATATTTGTTGAGGATATTTGTAAAGTAAATAAATTACGTTATACATTATTTTGGCTGACAATTTGTTAGTTATGCTATCCTTATGAACCATAAAGCATATCATTACAGCAGTATGTACTGTTAATATATGTTAGCTAGCTACCTAAGGTTAGTTGGCTACTAACACATCAATCTAACTAGTATATTAAGTATATGCTATCTAACTACCCATCAGTTATTGACTTGATTATTCACATCATTCTTAGCTTAGCTAAATGGTATAGTCATTTTGCATTCTCATCGGACAGTGTAAAAATGGGTGCTTCGTAAATTTGCCCTGGCTATCTGCTCCAATTTCACTGGCAGAGTGGTACCAGGAAAATAACGTCTCCCTCATGGTCAACAAAACAAAGGAGCTAATCTTGGACTTCAGGAGACAGCAGAGGGAGCACGCCCACATCCACATCGACAGGCCCTCAGTGAAGAAGGTAAAAAGCTTCAAGTTCACCGGAGTACACATCACTGACAATCTGAAATGTTCCATCCATACCGACAGTGCAGCGCTGAAGTTATTAACCTGTTTGGGAGATTGGGTTTTGTTGGGAATTTTGGATGACTGACATGCCCAAAGTAAACTGCCTGTTACTTAGTCCCAGAAGCTAAGATATGCATATACTTGGATTGGATAGAAAACACTCTGAAGTTTCTGAAACTGTTAAAATAATGTGAGTATAACAGAACTGATATGGCAGGTGAAAACCAAAGGAAAATCCATCCAGAATTTTATGTTGTTGAAGTCTCAGGCCATTTCAGTGCTTGCCTATAGGAAATACAAATAGATAGGACCCAGATTGCAGTACCTATGGCTTCCACTAGATGTCAACAGTCTTTAGAATGGGTTTCAGGCTTGTTTTAATGAACAAGTAGTTGGAAGAACTACAAGGTGTCTCTCATTAGAAAAGTGGTCATGTTGGCGCGTGAATGAGGTGCGCACTCTTCGTCATTTATATCTTCCCTATTGAACATACTATTCTCGTCTTAAATATTATTGTTTATTTAGATATTAGAGTAACTGAGGATTAATGAGAAACACCATTTGATTTGTTTGGATGGATTTTAGTGGTAACTTTTTGGGATCGTTTGTATACATGTTGAAAGAGTGGATAACTGAGATCATTGGCACCAACTAACCTGACATTTTCGACATAAAGAAGGACTTTAATCAAACAAAACGACCATTCATTGTGTAGCTGGGACACGTGGGATTGCAAACAGAGGAAGATCTTCAAAGGTAAGTGATTTATGTAATCGCTATTTGTGATTTTGTGTCGCCTGTGCTGGTTGAAAAATTATTTTGTTGTGGGGCACTGTCATCAGATAATCGCATGGTATGTTTTCGCCGTAAAGCCTTTTTGAAATCTGACAATGCGGTTGGATTAACAAGAAGTTAAGCTTTTAAATTATGTATGTATGTAGATGTAGCAGTTCAGACGTCTTTTGTCCTCGTCTTGTCGTGTCCTGTATATATATATATATTTACAACTTTTTTCACATAACTTTTTATATATATGTTTTAATTTTCCATAAACTCATCTTCAAAACACTCTCCTGCAACCCGCCTCACCAATTTATATTTATAAAAAAGTATTATTTACCTCAAATCTGTAATCCTCCAAGAAACTAGCCAGAAACTAGCCAGAAGCTAGCAAGAAGATAATCCAGAAGCTAATCCAGAAGCTAATCAGAAGCTAGTTAGCTTCGTTACTGGCTAATCGTTAGTATTCAGCTAACCACGGTTTGTGGTCATCAGCTATCCTTTAGCTCGAAAATCTATCGCCAGTTTTGTATGGCGCAGCGCGACTCGGAACGGAACATACCGGACCAATTTTTCTCTCCATGTCCCTGGATTTCAACCGCTAACTCTGGACATTCATACCTGGATCTCACAGCTAGCTAGCTGCTATCCGTGTGACTATCGGCTTTCGTCGATTCTGGAGCAAACATCAATTATTCCGGAGCCAGCCAGCTGAAGAGTTCCATCAATCACTCCTGGGCTACAATCCCCTATCCGGACCCGTTTTACTGCCTACGCGGAGCCCCACCGGGCCTTCACAACTGGACTGCCGTTATCTACCCGAAGGAGTTATCCGGCTGGCTCCTCCGTCGCGACGTTACCTGAACGCCCATCTGCGGCCCGCTAACCGTTAGCTGTCTTATCGGCTGCTATCTGAATAGACAATCGGACAATTTATTTATTTATTTATATTATTATTTTATTTATTTTTCTTCTTGGGCCTCTATAACTATATATATTGATTTTTTTGTTGTTGTGTGATTTGGATTAATCCCCTCTACCACACGGAACCCCACTACTCTACTGACGGAACGCAAGAGGTGGCTAATAACAGACCTCCATCCTATGCTAGCTTGCTACCGATGGCCTGGCTAGCTGTCTAAATCGCCGTGACCCCCAACCAATCCTCTCTACTCACTGGACCCTTTTGATCACTCAACTAAGCATGCCTCTCCTTAATGTCAATATGCCCTGTCCATTGCTGTTCTGGTTAGTGTTTATTGGCTTATTTCACTGTAGAGCCTCTAGTCCTGCTCACTATACCTTATCCAACCTATTAGTTCCACCACCCACACATGCAATGACATCTCCTGGTTTCAATGATGTTTCTAGAGACAATATCTCTCTCTTCATCACTCAATACCTAGGTTTACCTCCACTGTATTCACATCCTACCATACCTTTGTCTGTACATTATACCTTGATGCTATTTTATCGCCCCCAGAAACCTCCTTTTACTCTCTGTTCCAGACGTTCAAGACGACCAATTCTTATTGCTTTTAGCCGTACCCTTATTTTACTCCTCCTCTGTTCCTCTTGCGATGTAGAGGTGAATCCAGGCCCTGCAGTGCCTAGCTCCACTCCTATTCCCCAGGCGCTCTCTTTTGACGACTTCTGTAACCGTAATAGCCTTGGTTTCATACATGTTAACATTAGAAGCCTCCTCCCTAAGTTTGTTCTATTCACTGCTTTAGCACACTCTGCCAACCCGGATGTTCTATCTGTGTCTGAATCCTGGCTTAGGAAGACCACCAAAAATTCTGAAATTTGAATCCCGAACTACAACATTTTCAGACAAGATAGAACTGCCAAAGCGGGCGGTGTTGCAATCTACTGCAAAGATAGCCTGCAGAGTTCTGTCCTACTATCCTGGTCTGTACCCAAACAATTTGAACTTCTACTTTTAAAAATCCACCTCTCTAAAAACAAGTCTCTCACCGTTGCCGCCTGCTATAGACCACCCTCTGCCCCCAGCTGTGCTCTGGACACCATATGTGAACTGATTGCCCCCCATCTATCTTCAGAGCACGTGCTGCTAGGCAACCTAAACTGGAACATGCTTAACACCCCAGCCATCCTACAATCTAAACTTGATGCCCTCAATCTCACACAAATTATCAATGAACCTACCAGGTACCTCCCCAAAGCCTTAAACACGGGCACCCTCATAGATATCATCCTAACCAACTTGCCCTCTAAATACACCTCTGCTGTCTTCCACCAAGATCTCAGCGATCACTGCCTCATTGCCTGCATCCGTAATGGGTCAGCAGTCAAACGACCTCCACTCATCACTGTCAAACGCTCCCTGAAACACTTCAGCGAGCAGGCCTTTCTAATCGACCTGGCCGGGGTATCCTGGAAGGATATTGATCTCATCCCGTCAGTAGTGGATGCCTGGATATTTTTTTTAAATGCCTTCCTAACCATCTTAAATAAACATGCCCCATTCAAGAAATGTAGAACCAGGAACAGATATAGCCCTTGGTTCTCCCCAGACCTGACTGTCCTTAACCAACACAAAAACATCCTATGGCGTTCTGCATTAGCATCGAACAGCCCCGTGATATGCAGCTGTTCAGGGAACCTAGAAACCATTATACACAGGCAGTTAGAAAAGCTAAGGCTAGCTTTTTCAAGCAGAAATTTGCTTCCTGCAACACTAACTCAAAAACGTTCTGGGACACTGTAAAGTCCATGGAGAATAAGAACACCTCCTCCCAGCTGCCCACTGCACTGAAGATAGGAAACACTGTCACCACTGATAAATCCACCATAATTGAGAATTTCAATAAGCATTTTTCTACGGCTGGCCATGCTTTCCACCTGGCTACTCCTACCCCGGTCAACAGCACTGCACCCCCCACAGCAACTCGCCCAAGCCTTCCCCATTTCACCTTCTCCCAAATCCGTTCAGCTGATGTTCTGAAAGAGCTGCAAAATCTGGACCCCTACAAATCAGCCGGGCTAGACAATCTGGACCCTTTCTTTCTAAAATTATCTGCCGAAATTGTTGCCACCCCTATTACTAGCCTGTTCAACCTCTATTTCGTGTCGTCTGAGATTCCCAAAGATTGGAAAGCAGCTGCGGTCATCCCCCTCTTCAAAGGGGGGGACACTCTTGACCCAAACTGCTACAAACTGCTATCTATCCTACCATGCCTTTCTAAGGTCTTCGAAAGCCAAGTCAACAAACAGATTACCGACCATTTCGAATCTCACCATACCTTCTCTGCTATGCAATCTGGTTTCAGAGCTGGTAATGGATGCACCTCAGCCACACTCAAGGTCCTAAACGATATCTTAACCGCCATCGATAAGAAACATTACTGTGCAGCCGTATTCATTGATCTGGCCAAGGCTTTCGACTCTGTCAATCACCACATCCTCATCGGCAGACTCGACAGCCTTGGTTTCTCAAATGATTGCCTCGCCTGACTCACCAACTACTTCTCTGATAGAGTTCAGTGTGTCAAATCGGAGGGTCTGCTGTCCGGGCCTCTGGCAGTCTCTATGGGGGTGCCACAGGGTTCAATTCTCGGGCCGACTCTCTTCTCTGTATACATCAATGATGTCACTCTTGCTGCTGGTGATTCTCTGATCCACCTCTACGCAGACGACACCATTCTGTATACTTCTGGCCCTTCTTTGGACACTGTGTTAACTAACCTCCAGACGAGCTTCAATGCCATACAACTCTCCTTCCGTGGCCTCCAACTGCTCTTAAACGCAAATAAAACTAAATGCATGCTATTCAACCGATCATTGCTCGCACCTACCCACCCATCCAGCATCACTACTCTGGACAGTCTGGCTAGACTGTAAACTCTCCTTCCAGACTCACATTAAGCATCTCAAATCAAAAATTAAATCTAGAATCGGCTTCCTATTTCGCTACAAAGCTTTCTTCACTCATGCTGCCAAACATACCCTCGTAAAATTGACCATCCTACCGATCCTAGACTTCGGCGATGTCATCTATAAAATAGCCTCCAACACTCTACTCAGCATACTGGATGGGTAATGGACTTCCTGACGGGCCGCCCCCAGGTGGTGAGTGTAGGCAACAACATCTCCACCCCGCTGATCCTCAACACTGGGGCCCCACAAGGGTGCACTCTGAGCCCTCTCCTGTACTCCCTGTTCACCCACGACTGCGTGGCCACGCACGCCTCCAACTCAATCATCAAGTTTGCGGACGACACAACAGTGGTAGGCTTGATTACCAACAACGACGAGACGGCCTACAGGGAGGAGGTGAGGGCCCTCTGAGTGTGGTGTCAGGAAAATAACCTCACACTCAACGTCAACTAAACTAAGGAGATGATTGTGGACTTCAGGAAACAGCAGAGGGAACAGCCCCTATCCACATCGATGGAACAGCAGTGGAGAGGGTAGCAAGTTTTAAGTTCCTCGGCATACACATCACAGACAAACTGAATTGGTCCACCCACACAGACAGCATCGTAAAGAAGGCGCAGCAGCGCCTCTTCAACCTCAGGAGGCTGAAGAAATTTGGCTTGTCACCAAAAGCACTCACAAACTTCTACAGATGCACAATCGAGAGCATCCTGGCGGGCTATATCACCGCCTGGTACGGCAACTGCTCCGCCCACAACCGTAAGGCTCTCCAGAGGGTAGTGAGGTCTGCACAACGCATCACCTGGGGCAAACTACCTGCCCTCCAAGACACCTACACCACCCGATGTTACAGGAAGGCCATAAAGATCATCAATGACAACAACCACCTGAGCCACTGCCTGTTCACCCCGCTATCATCCAGAAGGCGAGGTCAGTACAGGTGCATCAAAGCTGGGACCGAGAGACTGAAAAACAGCTTCTATCTCAAGGCCATCAGACTGTTAAACAGCCACCACTAACATTGAGTGGCTGCTGCCAACACACTGACTCAACTCCAGCCACTCTAATAATGGGAATTGATGGGAAATGATGAAAAATATATCACTAGCCACTTTAAACAATGCTACCTAATACAATGTTTACATACCCTACATTATTAATCTCATATGTATACATATATACTGTACTCTATATCATCTACTGCATCTTTATGTAATACATGTATCACTAGCCACTTTAACTATGCCACTTTGTTTACCTACTCATCTCATATGTATATACTGTACTCGATACCATCTACTGTATCTTGCCTATGCCGCTCTGTACCATCACTCATTCATATATCTTTATGTACATATTCTTTATCCCCTTACACTTGTGTGTATAAGACAGTAGTTTTGGAATTGTTAGTTAGATTACTTGTTGGCAATTACTGCATTGTCGGAACTAGAAGCACAAGCATTTTGCTACACTCGCATTAACATCTGCTAACCATGTGTATGTGACATTTTTTTGTGATTTGATTTCATTTAGTCTATCACAGCACCATCCGTTTTGTCACCAAAGCCCAATATACTACCCACCACTGTGACCTGTACTCTCTCGTTGGCTGGCCCTTGCTTCAACATCTTCCCAATGTGCAAACACTCTTCAAACTACATATTCCCTACCCAATTCAATATGTCAGCCACAGGTGTCTATTATTACTGGGGAGAAAACTCAGGGGAAACTGATTACATCACACAACTTGTGTAAAACAGCTGGGAAAACCCCAAAATGCGTCCACCACAGACGTGTCATGGGACATAAGAAGAAGTTTCAGCACCAATATTAACAGGTATCACTACTAGCACTAAAACGCATGAAGACGTCAGCCACTTCAGCACATTGGACGTCGCCACACAGCAAAGATTCTATCAGAGGTTCTGTGTTGTGGCTGCAGCCCTTTTGCTACTGTTATTGCCATGCTTGTAAAACTATAGGCAATAAATTGATGATATATATGATGGGAAATATAGCTCTCTGACTCTTTGGTATTACATTTCAAGTGTCATTCTTATGATTCATCCTCATGGCTGGTCCCCAATAGAAAAAATATATTTTATACAAAAGGCCCACACTAAGGCTATATCAAATAACACCAAGGCCCGTATTTATAAAGCATCTCAGAGAGTAGCATTGCTGATCTAGGATCAGTTTTGCCTTATAGATTATAATGAATGGACGCAGGGAGGGGGTCCAGATCCTAGATTAGCAGTCCTACTCTGAGACGCTTTATGAATAAATTCAGCAGAATAATTACTCTACATCTGACATTTTAGCCTATAACATGAGATTTTAATGTGAAACCACCTATGACATTTTATCAAGACCCTGAAGGAACAGGTGTGTTTGTACTGGGTTGAAACAAAAGCCTGCACCTCCTCCTGCTTGTCTCCAGGACTGTGCAAACAGTTTTGGTGACCACTTCCCTACAATATATGATCTGTACAGTTGAACAGGCTTTGTATTTTATGAATCAACCCCAATACTATATATAAAAATTAGCAATAAACCATTGCCAAGATTTGACCTTGTATAGTCATTCAAAAACACACGCACACACACACACACACAGACACACACACACACACACACACACACACACACACACACACACACACACACACACACACACACACACACACACACACACACACACACACACACACACACACACACACACACACACACACACACACACACACACACACACACACACACACACACACACAGCCCTGTCAAAACTAGTGACTCTGCAGGGAAAATATCCTTGTTATCGTAGCCTATACCAGGGAACTATTGGCACATTTATTTTTCATTTTACCCTTGTAAAAAAAACGTAAAATAGAAAGTTTCAACAAATCATGTTGTCGTTGCTTTTCAACGTTGCATCACCAGCAGACAAAAGTAGGGTGAAAGTTGGTTACGTCATCATGAAAATGAAAGTTGAGAGATGTGGGTATTAACGCTGACGTCCCCATTCACTTTTCATTTGTAGCGCAACAGCAGAAGACAACGGAACAATATGTCGGACTAACTTTGAACGAAACCCACTAAATTAATGTCTTATATGGCTACATTTCTTAAGAAGTGTGGGTTTTATTTCGACTCCGAAGATTTTGTTATCAGACTTTTTTCCTCGGTTCACGCGAAGTTATTAGCAGTTGAAAGTAAAGCTCGCGAATAGCCTTTACTCGCTATAGTAATAGCCTAGCCGGTATCTAAATTGAATAATATTTTCTTGTGTTTCAACTATAATTTAAAGCTGCTTTCAAGGAGAATGTGTATAGATTTACATGGATTTGTTCGTCCAGGAGACGGGGCAGGCATGGAATTCCAAGTGCTTCATGTGCAAGTCTGGAAAATGAAAGTCCCCGCCTCCGGTAGGTTGATCAGGGGAAATTCTCTATACAGCTTTCCCTTTCCCAATTCCACATAAAACTACTTTACACAGCCAAGATGTTCAAACTCATCTGGATAACTAACAGCGAAACAAACTGCTATTTACAATGTATACAATGCAGAGTTGGACGTGCATTTTTCTTATTATTTGCAGTATGCAGAGCGTGTGTCATTGCTGTGACTGGATCCGACACCACTACGGTCACTTGAGCGCAGAATACCTTTCCCTGCTGGACCAGATGGTGAGTTATCAGCACATTGTAAGAGGAGTCTGAATGTATGTATTATGTATTAAGGACTGCAAAACAAACAACCAAGTAAAATAGTAATGTGTTTCATGTTTAGGATCTGTGTTAAAAAACTGTTAGCCTATATTTGAATGAACATAGTAAAAGGGCTCTAAGGCTATAATGACAGCTCGATCAAGAGACGCTATCTACATTAAGGCTACTGTACTTGCAGTATAAGCTATACTTTATGTCTGTCTTGATTGCTCTTGAAGTATTTGACACGTGACTTAACATACTATATTGATTGTTTTCCAGGGAGGAGATATCACAAAACAGAATGCCCCAGTCCTTTTCCCAACATCACTTTACAGACACATAGATGATGCTGAGGTAAAGACTAGAATTTTGACTTATCATGTTCTGATATGCTTTGGTATGGCGATCTTGACCCAATGTTATATTGATGGCATAACGGAAGCCTATACTGTTTCTAATCTTCTTTTTATATCTTCCTGGGTAGTTTGAGGACAAAGTCATATTCCTGAAAGAGACCATCTATCAAATCACAAAACTGTTTGATGGGAATATGAAATCTGTCACCTGGGACAAGAAAAATCTGGACGATTTCCTCAACATTCTAGAACGCCAATTGGAGAACCTTAATTCCTGTGTAAGTAACGCGTCTATTTAAAGTATAATCCCTGTTTAGGTCAGGGTTCTCCAAACCATTTCACGGAGAGTTACCTTCCTGTATGTTTTCGCTCCAACCCTAGTTGTAACTAACCTGATTCAGTTTATGACCACCTAATTAAATAGGTGTGATAGATTAGGGTTGGAGTGAAAACCTACAGGAAGGTAGTTCTCCAGGAACAGGTTTGGAGTGCCCTGGTTTAGGTGTAGCCTACTAACTCTAGAAGTGGAAAAGTCTACGTATAAAGTGCATATAAAGTATTCAACCCCTTGACTTTTTCCAGATTTTGTTACGTTACAGCCTTTTTCTAAAATTGATTAAATAGATGTTCCCCCTCATCAATCTACACACAATATTCCATAATGATAAAGCAAAAAACTTGTTTTAGAAATTTTTGCAACTGTATTAACAATACAAAACTGAAGTATCACATTTACATAAGTATTCAGACCCTTTACTCAGTACTTTGTTGAAGCACCATTGGCAGTGATTACAGCCTTGAGTCTTATTGGATATCATGCAACAAGCTTGGCACATCTGTATTTGGGGAGTTTTGCAATTCTACTCTGCAGATCCTCTCAAGATCTGTCAGGTTGGATAAGGAGCGTCGCTGCACAGCAATTTTCAGGTCTCTCCAGTGGTGTTTGATCAGGTCAAGTCCGGGCTCCGGCTGGGCCACTCAAGGACATTCAGAGACTTGGCCCGAAGCCACTCCTGCCTTGTCTTGGCTGTATGCTTAGGGTCATTGTCCTGTTGGAAGGTGAACCTTCGCCCCAGTCTGAGGTCCTGAACGCTCTGTTGCAGGTTTTTCATCTCGGTTGTCTCTGTACTTTGCTCTGTTCATCTTTCCCTCAATCTTGACGAGTCTCACAGTCCCTGCCAATGAAAAACATCCACAGCATGATGCTGCCACCACTATGCTTAACTGTAGTGATGGTGCAAGGTTTCCTCCAAATAGGTTTCATAAGACCAGAGACACTTGTTTCTCATGGTCTGAGAGTCCTTTAGGTGCCTTTTGGCAAACTCCAAGTGGGCTGCAATGTGCCTTTTACTGAGGAGTAGTTTCCGTCTGGGCACTTTATCTTAAAGGCCTGATTGGTGGAGTACTGCAGAGATGGTTGTCTTTCTGGAAGGCTCTCCCATCCCCACAGAGGAAATCTGGAGCTCTGTCAGAGTGACCAAATGTCACCGCCCTGACCAAGGCCTTTCTCCCCCGATTGCTCAGTTTGGCCGGGTGGCCAGCTCTAGGAAGAGTCTTGGAGGTAACAACATTTTTCCATTTAAGAATGATGGAGGCCACTGTTTTCTTGAGGACCTTCAATGCTGCAGAAATATTTTTGTCCCCTATCCCAGATCTCTGCCTCGACACAATCTTGTCTCGGAGCTCTACGGACAATTTTCTTAACTTCATGACCTGGTTTTTGCTCTGACATGCACTGTCAACTGTAGGACCTTAAATATATAGGTTTGTGCCTTTCCAAATTATGTCCAATCAGTTGATTTTACTTCAGGTGGACTCCAATATAAGTGTAGAAACATCTCAAGGATGATCAATGAAAACAGGATGCACCTGAGCTGACTTTTGAGTCTCATAGCAAAAGGTCTGAATTAATTTGTAAATAAGGTGTTTCTGTTTTTGCATCGTCATTATTGGATATTGTGTGTAGATTGATGAGGATTTTTTTCTTAAATCCATTTTAGAATAAGGCTGTAACTTAACAAAATTTGGAAAAAGGGAAGGGGTACGCACTGTATATGGGTTATTACAGATTTTGAGCCAGTTTGCAACAGCACATAAATAATATTGCAGCAATGAGAAATGTAAAGTATTGTGGATTATAATTAGTAGACATTTTTTGCATGCTTTGATGCATTTTTCATTATGGCAAAGCAATTTTGATATTTTAAAGTGGAAATTACAATCTTTAGAATCCCTTTCAAACATTGAATACATGTTAAGTTTCCAATACACTGAAAAAAAAGCTCAAATGAAGATCCTATTAAGCTAATGTTTTGTTTAATTTTGTCCAACAGGTATCACCTGCCATGAAACCTGAGAGGAGACTGAAACGGTACTTCAAGAAGTTGAATAGGAAGGTTCTGAGAAAAATGGTGAGTTTGGTTTCATATAGAAACGTGTTTAATACATGTAATCAAATGAATATAAACTAGACTAGGCTAAAGAAGGGCAGTGTTCTGGGGACATATGTATCAAACATCTCAGAAGTGCTGATCTTGTATCAGGTCTCCTCAGTCCTTATCTATAGTGATCTAAAAGACAAAACTGATCCTAAATCAGCACTCCTACTCTGAGAAGATTAACACATACGGCACCAGTCTATTCTTTGTTGTTCAAGACAATATGGTCATTATTTTGCCAAGAAAGTCCACCCCACTAATATTTCAAATGTTCTGTGTTTTTCAGAACTACAGTGCACAGGCGTGGGAACTCATCAGGAAAGAGACGAAACGTCATCTGCAAAGATTGGATATCCTTGCGGCACAGATATACTGATCATCCAGACTCATTTCAGAAGCTACGCCCTTACCAGTTTATAAAACATGAATACAATCATGTGGGACCCTGTCAGTCTATTTATTATATTTAAGTCAATAAATTATTGTTTTTTATTTTTATAATTTATAATTTATATTTTGTATTTCCCTTTTGTACATGTGTTGAACTGAACTGTATTGCCAGTGTACTTGAAAAAACAGTGAAAAAATGATATTGCTAATGTGAATAAAAACGTATTTTGTACAAATTTTCCAAATGTCATTCTTGTCTGAAACCAATGAGTGTGGATTTATAACATCTCATCTAACCATCATAGGGGATGCACATTAAACTTGTTGCTGATTAGTCACATGATCATTTCTACTTTAAGTTTATGTATGATTGTACTTTTCTTTCTTTATGTAACTGTTTTTACTGTGTTTTTGTACTTTGTGAGTGTTGCTGTTCATGTTTTTCCTGTTCGTTTTATGTGTGGTAATCACACAAGGACAGGTGGCTGAAGGGGGTGGGGAGATCTGGGTGAGGAGTAGAGGATAATCTGGGGGACCAGGAACTTTTAGCTTCCACTTGACCTTGTGGATTTTCATTTATAAAGTCGGTCCATTGTATTAAACACTTGAATGTCTTACTACGATTGGAGGAGAAATAAGAAAAATACAAAATGGAAAAAGAACATGGATAATAGTTTAGTCCCCTGAACGAGGCAGGGTGCTGTTCCAGGAGGTGTGGCAATCGGACAGAGACAAGTGTCCATGGTATTTAAAAGAACACCTGAACACAAACACAAAACAACAAAGTGAACCCCCGTGTGGCAATCACCCAAAAAATACCCAAAGAAATATGGTTCCCAATCAGAGACAACGATAAACACCTGCCTCTAATTGAGAACCCATCTAGGCAACCATAGACTTACATAAACACCTAGACTAGGGACCACCCCATAAACATACAAAACCCCTAGACCAGACAAAACACATAAATCTCCCATGTCACACCCTGACCTAACCAAAATAATAAAGAAAACAAAGATAACTAAGGCCAGGGCGTGACAGTACCCCCTCCAAAGGTGCGAAGTCCCGGCCGCACACCTAAATCCATAGGAGAGGGTCTGGGTGGGCGTCTGTCCACGGTGGCGGCTCTAGCGCGGGACATGGACCCCACTCCACCATCGTCTTAGTCCGTTCTTGTGGAGGGGGAGGTTTGCAAGCCGAAGAACACCATCCCAACCGTGAAGCACAGGGGTTGTAGCATCATATTGTGGGGGTGCTTTGCTGCAGGAGACTGGTGCACTTCACACAATGGATGGCATCGTGAGGCAGGAAAATTATGTGGATATATTGAAGCAACATCTCAAGACATCAGTCAGGAAGTTAAAGCTTGTTCGCAAATGGGTCTTCCAAATGGACAATGACCCCAAGAATACTTCCAAGGTTGTGGCAAAAGGGCTTTTAAGGACAACAAGTCAAGGTATTGGAGTGGCCTTCACAAAGCCCTGACTTCAATACTATTGAAAATTTGTGGGCAGAACTGTAAAAGCGTGTGTGAGCAAGGAGGCCTTCAAGCCTGACTCAGTTACACCAGCTCTGTCAGGAGGAATGTGCCAGAAATCACCCAACGTATTGTGGGAAGCTTGTGGAAGGCTACCCGAAAACATTTGACCCAAGTTAAACAATTTCAAGGCAATGCAACCAAATACTAATTGAGTGTATGTAAACTTCTGACCCACTGGAAATGTGATGAACGAAATAAAAGCTGAAAAAAAAAATTCTCTCAACTGTTATTCTGATATTTCACATTCTTAAAATAAAGACCAAAGATAGGGAATTTTCACTTGGATTAAATGTTAGGAATTGTGAAAAACTGAAATGAATTGTTTTTGGCTAAGGTGTATGTAGTCTTCCGACTTCAACTGTACATTGGGATGATGCAGTTTCGACATTGTTTGCTCATTGACGTCTTACACATTCTAAATTATACAGTTCTACATCGTTTATATGTTGGCTAGACATCAACATTCTATTATGATATCTTGGCAACATCTTCCTAATGTACAAATACTCTTCAAACTACATATCCCCTACCCAATTCAATATGTCAGCCACAGGTGTCTAATATTACTGGGGAGAAAACTCAGGGGAAACTGATGACTCCACACAACTTGTGTAAAACAGCTGGGAAAACCCCAAAATGCGTCCACCACAGACGTGTCATGGGACATAAGAAGACGTTTCAGCACCATTAACAGGTATCACTACTAGCACTAAAACGCATGAAGACGTCAGCCACTTCAGCACATTGGACGTCGCCACACAGCAAAGATTCTATCAGTGGTTCTGTGTTGTGGCTGCAGCCCTTTTGCTACTGTTATTGCCATGTTTGTAAAACTATAGGCAATAAATTGATGATATATGTGACGGGAAATATCTCTCTCGGACTCTTTACTATCATGTTTCAAGTGTCCCTCTTATGATTCATGGCTGGTCCCCAATAGAAAAAAAATATTTTATACATAAGGCCTACAACTAAGGCTATATCAAATAACACCAAGTCCCGTATTTATAAAGCATCTCAGGGAGTAGCATTGCTGATCTAGGATCAGTTTTGCCTTATAGATTATAATGAATGGACAGAGGGGGTCCTGATGCTAGATCAGCACTCCAACTCTGAGACGCTTTATGAATGAATGCAGCAGAATAATTAGGCTACATCTGAAATTTTAGCCTATAACATGACATATCAATATGAAACCACCTATTACATCTTATCAAGACCCTGATGGAACAGGTGTGTTCGTACTGGGTTGAAACAAAAGCCTGCACCTCCTCCTGCTTGTCTCCAGGACCGTGCAGACAGTTTTGGTGACCACTTTCCTACAGTATATGATCTGTACATTTGAACAGGCTTTGTATTTTATGAATTAATCAAAATATTTTATCGAAAAAGGAGCAATAAACCAATGCCAAGATTTTACCTTGCATAGTCATTCAAAAACGTGCACAACACTATGACACAAACACACACACACACACACACACACAACAGTAGAATAGCCCTGTAAAAACGATTGACTCTGTAGGGAAAATATCCCTGACATCGAAGCCTATACCAAGGAAATATTGTCACATATTATTTTTCATTTCCCCTTGTAATAAAAACGACAAATAGAAAGTTCCAACAAATCATGTTGTCGTTGCTTTTCAACGTTGCATCACCAGCAGACAACAGTTGGGTGAAAGTTGGTTACGTCATCATGAAAATGAAAGTTGAGAGATCTGGGTATTGACGCTGACGTCCCCATTCACTTTTCATTTGAAGCGCAACAGCAGAAGACGACGGAACAATATTTCGGACTAACTTTGAACGAAACCCACTAAATGAATGTATTATATGGCGACATTTAAAAGTGTGGGTTTTATTTCGACTTCGACGATTTTGTTGTCAGACTTTTTTTTATCGGTTCAAGCGAAGTTATTGGCAGTTGAAAGCAAAGCTCGTGAAGAGCCTATAGTCGCTATAGTAATAGTCTAGCCGATATCTACATTGAATACTCTTATTTTGTGGTTCAACTATAATTTAAAGCTGATTTCAAGGAAAATGTGAATAGATTTACATGGATTTGTTCGTCCAGGAGACGGAGCAGGCATGGAATTCCAAGTGCTACATGTCCAAGTCTAGAAAATGAAAGTCCCCGCCTCCGGTAGGTTGATCAGGGGAAATTCTCTATACAGCTTTCCCTTTCCCAATTCCACATAAAACTACTTAACACAGCCAAGATGTTCAAACTCATCTGGATAACTAACAGCGAAACAAACTGCTATTTACAATGTATACAATGCAGAGCTGGAGTTGTATTTTTCTTATTATTTGCAGTATGCAGAGCGTGTGTCATTGCTGTGACTGGATTCGACACCACTACTGTCACTTGAGCGCAGAATACCTTTCCCTGCTGGACCAGATGGTGAGTTATTAGCACACTGTAAGAGGAGACTGAATGCATGTATTAAGGACAGCAAAACAACCAACCAAGCAAAATAGTAATGTGTTTCATGTTTAGCATCTGTGTTAAAAAACTGTTAGCCTATATTTGAATGTACATAGTAAAAGGGCTCTAAGGCTATAATGACAGCTAGATCAAGAGACGCTATCTACATTAAGCCTACTGTACTTGCAGTATATATAAGCTATGCTTTATGTCTGTCTTGATTGCTCTTGAAGTATTTGACACGTGACTTAACATACTATATTGATTGTTTTCCAGGGAGGAGATATCACAAAACAGAATGCCCCAGTCCTTTTCCCAACATCACTTTACAGACACATAGATGATGCTGAGGTAAAGACTTATCATGTTCTGATATGCTTTGGTATGGCGATCTTGACCCAATGTTATGTTGATGCCATAACGGAAGCCTATACTGTTTCTAATCTTCTTTTTATATCTTCCTGGGTAGTTTGAGGACAAAGTCATATTCCTGAAAGAGACCATCTATCAAATCACAAAACTGTTTGATGGGAATATGAAATCTGTCACCTGGGACAAGAAAAACCTGGACGATTTCCTCAACATTCTAGAACGCCAATTGGAGAACCTTAATTCCTGTGTAAGTAACTAACGGGTCTATTTAAAGTATAATCCCTGTTTTGGTCAGGGCTCTCCAACCCCATTCTTGGAGAGTTACCTTCCTGTAGGTTTTCGCGCCAACCCCAGTTGTAACTAACCTGATTCAGTTTATCAACCACCTAATTAATCAGGTGTTGTAGATTAGGGTTGGAGTGAAAACCTACAGGAAGGTAGTTCTCCTGGGACATTGTTAGAGTGCCCTGGTTTAGGTGTAGCCTACTAACTCTACAATTGGACAAATCTACGTATAAAGTGCATATAAAGTATTCAACCCCTTGACTTGTTCCACATTTTGTTACGTTACAGCTTTTTCTAAAATTGATTAAATAGATTTCCCCCCTCATCAATCCACACACAATACCCAATAATGACAAAGCAAAACCGTGTTTTAGACATTTTTGCAAATGTATTAACAATAAAAAACTGAAATATCACATTTACATAAGTATTCAGACCCTTTACTCAGTACTTTGTTGAAGAACCTTTGGCAGTGATTACAGCCTTGAGTCTTATTGGGTATCATGCTACAAGCTTGGCACATCTGTATTTGGGGAATTTCTGTTATTCTTCTCTGGAGATCCTCTCAAGATCTGTCAGGTTGGATAGGGTGCGTCGCTGCACAGCTATTTTCAGGTCTCTCCAGTGATGTTCGGTCAGGTCAAGTCCGGGCTCTGGCTGGGCCACTCAAGGACATTCAGAGACTTGACACGAAGCCGCTCCTGTGTTGTCTTGGCTGTATGCTTAGGGTCGTTGTCCTGTTGGAAGGTGAACCTTTGCCCCAGTCTGAGGTCCTGAGCGCTCTGGAGCAGGTTTTCGTCAAGGATGTCTCTGTACTTTGCTCCGTTCATCTTTCCCTCGATCCTGACTAGTCTCCCAGTCCCTGCCAATGAAAAACATCCCCACAGCATGATGCTGCCACCACCATACTTAACTGTAGGGATGGTGCAAGGTTTCCTCCATTTGTGATGATTGGTATTCAGGCCAAATAGAGACACTTGTTTCTCATGGTCTGAAAGTCCTTTAGGTGCCTTTTGGCAAACTCCAAGCGGGCTGTCGTGCCTTTTACTGAGGAGTGGCTTCCGTCAGGCCACTTTACCATAAAGGCCTGATTGGTGGAGTACTGCAGAGATGGTTGTCTTTCTCGATGGCTTTCCCATCCCCACAGAGGAAATCTGGAGCTCTGTCAGAGTGACCATCGGGTTCTTGGTCACCTCCCTGACAATGGCCCTTCTACCCCTGATTGCTCAGTTTGACCTGGCGGCCAGCTCTAGGAAGTCTTGGTGGTTACAAAGTACCCTTTCCCAGATCTTTATCTCAACACAATCTTGTCTCGGAGCTCTGCGGACAATTTCCTCAACTTCATGGCCTGGTTTTTGCTCTGACATGCACTGTCAACTGTAGGACCTTACATATACAGGTTTGTGCCTTTCCAAATCAAGTTCAATCAGTTGAATTTACTTCGGGTGGACTCCAATAAAAGTGTAGAAACATCTCCAGGATGATCAATGAAAACAGGATGCACCTGAGCTGAATTTTGAATATCAAAGCAAAGGGTCTGAATTCATATGTAAATAAGGTATTTATGTTTTTGCATTGTCATTATTGGATATTATGTGTAGATTGATGAGGATTTTTTTCTTTAATCCATTTTAGAATAAGGCTGTCACTTAACAAAATTTGAAAAAAAGGGAAGGGGTCTGAATACTCTCCGAACTTACTGTGTATGGGTAATTACAGATTTTGAGCCATTTTGCGACGTCACATAAATAATACTGCAGCAATGAGAAATGTAAATGATTGTGGATTATTATTAATGAACATTTTTTCGTAAGCTTTGATTCATATTTCATTATGGCAAATCAAGTTTGATATTTTAAAGTGGAAATTACAATCTTTAGAATCCTTTTCAAACATTGAATACATGTTAAGGTTCCATTAACTGCCGTGCAAGAAAAAAAATATTGATCAAATGAAGATCCTACACCTGTATGACGCTAATGTTTTGTTTAATTTTGTCCAACAGGTATCACCTGCCATGAAACCTGAGAGGAGACTGAAACGGTACTTCAAGAAGTTGAATAGGAAGGTTCTGAGAAAAATGGTGAGTTTGGTTTCATATGGCAACATGTTTAATGCATGTAATCAAATGAATATGAACTAGGCTAGGCTAAACTTGAGCAGTGTTCATTTAAAAAAAGTGGGTTCTGGGGCCATATGTATCAAGCATCTCAGAGAAGTGCTGATCTAGTATCAGGTCTCCTCTGTCCTTGTTTATAGTGATCCAAAAGACAAAACTGATCCTAAATCAGCACTCTTACTCTGAGAAGCTTTACATTTGGCACCAGTCCTACTCTGTTGCCAAGAAATGTCACCCCTCTAATATTTGACATTTTTTGTGTTTTTCAGAACTACAGTGCACAGGCGTGGGAGCTCATCAGGAAAGAGATGAAACGTCATCTGCAAAGATTGGATATCCTTGCAGCACAGATGTACTGATCATCCAGACTCCTTTCAGAAGCTACGCCCTTACCAGTTTATAAAGCATGAATACAATCATGTGGGACCCTGTCAGTCTATTTATTATATTTAAATCCATAAATTATTGTTTTTTATTTTTATAATTTATCATTTATATTTTGTATTTCCCTTTTGTACATGTGTTGAATTGAACTGTATTGCCTGTCTACTTGAAAAACCAGTGAAAAAATGATATTGCTAATGTGAATAAAAACGTATTTTGTACAAATTTTCCAAATTTCCTTCTTGTCTGAAACCAATGAGTGTGGATTTATAACATCTCATCTAACCATCATAGGGGATGCACATTAAACTTGTTGCTGATTAGTCACATATTCATTTCTACTTTAAGTTTATGTATGAAAGGGTTTTCCTGTGGTGAAGGAGAAGCGGACCAAAATGCAGCGTGGTGGTTATTCATGTTCTTTAATAAAGGAACTAGACATGAAATAACTAACAAAACAAGAAATGTGTGAAAACCTAAACAGTCCTATCTGGGGCAAACACAGAGACATGAACAATCACCCACAAACACACAGTGAAACCCAGGCTACCTAAGTATGATTCTCAATCAGAGACAACTAATGACACCTGCCTCTGATTGAGAACCATACTAGGCCGAAACACAGAAATACCCAAAACCTAGAAAAACAAACAGACTGCCCACCCAACTCACGCCCTGACCATACGAAATAAATACAAAAGAAAGGAAATAAAGGTCAGAACGTGACAATGTATGATTGTACTTTTGTTTCTTTATGTAACTGTTTTTACTGTGTTTTTGTACTTTGTGAGTGTTGCTGTTCATGTTTTTCCTGTTCGTTTTATGTGTGGTAATCACACAAGGACAGGTGGCTGAAGGGGGTGGGGAGATCTGGGTGAGGAGTAGAGGATAATCTGGGGGACCAGGAACTTTTAGCTCCCACTTGACCTTGTGGATTTTCATTTATAAAGTCTGTCCATTGTATTAAACACTTGTATGTCTTACTACGATAGGAGGAGAAATAAGAAAAAAGACCAAATGGAAAAAGAGACAAAAAAACAAGCAATACTTTTAATGGATAATAGTTTAGTCCCCTGAATGAGGCAGGGTGCTGGTGGGCACACAGGAGGTGTGGCAAGGATCGGACCGATATGCGGCATGGTAAGTGTCCATGGTATTTAATAAGAACACTCAACATGAACACAAATACAAAACAGCAAAGTGAACTGGCAACAAAACAGTCCCGTGTGGCACAAACACTGACACAGGAAACAATCACCCAAAAAATACCCAAAGAACATGGCTGCCTAAATATGGTTCCCAATCAGAGACAACGATAAACACCTGCCTCTAATTGAGAACCCATCTAGGCAACCATAGACTTACATAAACACCTAGACTAGGGACCACCCCATAAACATACAAAACCCCTAGACCAGACAAAACACATAAATCCCCCATGTCACACCCTGACCTAACCAAAATAATAAAGAAAACAAAGATAACTAAGGCCAGGGCGTGACAGTACCCCCCTCCAAAGGTGCAAAGTCCCGGCCGCACACCTAAATCCATAGGAGAGGGTCTGGGTGGGCGTCTGTCCACGGTGGCGGCTCTAGCGCGGGACATGGACCCCACTCCACCATCGTCTTAGTCCGTTCTTGTGGAGGGGGAGGTTTGCAAGCCGAAGAACACCATCCCAACCGTGAAGCACAGGGGTTGTAGCATCATATTGTGGGGGTGCTTTGCTGCAGGAGACTGGTGCACTTCAAACAATGGATGGCATCGTGAGGCAGGAAAATGATGTGGATATATTGAAGCAACATCTCAAGACATCAGTCAGGAAGTTAAAGCTTGGTCGCAAATGGGTCTTCCAAATGGACAATGACCCCAAGAATACTTCCAAGATTGTGGCAAAAGGGCTTTTAAGGACAACAAGTCAAGGTATTGGAGTGGCCTTCACAAAGCCCTGACTTCAATACTATTGAAAATTTGTGGGCAGAACTGTAAAAGCGTGTGTGAGCAAGGAGGCCTTCAAGCCTGACTCAGTTACACCAGCTCTGTCAGGAGGAATGTGCCAGAAATCACCCAACTTATTGTGGGAAGCTTGTGGAAGGCTACCCGAAAACATTTGACCCAAGTTAAACAATTTCAAGGCAATGCAACCAAATACTAATTGAGTGTATGTAAACTTCTGACCCACTGGAAATGTGATGAACGAAATAAAAGCTGAAAAAAAAAATTCTCTCAACTGTTATTCTGATATTTCACATTCTTAAAATAAAGACCAAAGATAGGGAATTTTCACTTGGATTAAATGTTAGGAATTGTGAAAAACTGAAATGAATTGTTTTTGGCTAAGGTGTATGTAGTCTTCCGACTTCAACTGTACATTGGGATGATGCAGTTTCGACATTGTTTGCTCATTGACGTCTTACACATTCTAAATTATACAGTTCTACATCGTTTATATGTCGGCTAGACATCAACATTCTATTATGATATCTTGGCAACATCTTCCTAATGTACAAATACTCTTCAAACTACATATCCCCTACCCAATTCAATATGTCAGCCACAGGTGTCTAATATTACTGGGGAGAAAACTCAGGGGAAACTGATGACTCCACACAACTTGTGTAAAACAGCTGGGAAAACCCCAAAATGCGTCCACCACAGACGTGTCATGGGACATAAGAAGAAGTTTCAGCACCATTAACAGGTATCACTACTAGCACTAAAACGCATGAAGACGTCAGCCACTTCAGCACATTGGACGTCGCCACACAGCAAAGATTCTATCAGTGGTTCTGTGTTGTGGCTGCAGCCCTTTTGCTACTGTTATTGCCATGTTTGTAAAACTATAGGCAATAAATTGATGATATATGTGACGGGAAATATCTCTCTCGGACTCTTTACTATCACGTTTCAAGTGTCTCTCTTATGATTCATGGCTGGTCCCCAATATAATTTTTTTTTTTTATACATAAGGCCTACAACTAAGGCTATATCAAATAACACCAAGTCCCGTATTTATAAAGCATCTCAGAGAGTAGCATTGCTGATCTAGGATCAGTTTTGCCTTATAGATTATAATGAATGGACAGAGGGGGTCCTGATGCTAGATCAGCACTCCAACTCTGAGACGCTTTATGAATGAATGCAGCAGAATAATTAGGCTACATCTGAAATTTTGGCCTATAACATGACATTTCAACATGAAACCACCTATGAAATTTTATCAAGACCCTGATGGAACAGGTGTGTTCGTACTGGGTTGAAACAAAAGCCTGCACCTCCTCCTGCTTGTCTCCAGGACCATGCAGACAGTTTTGGTGACCACTTTACTACAGTATATGATCTGTACATTTGAACAGGCTTTGTATTTTATGAATTAATCAAAATATTTTATCGAAAAAGGAGCAATAAACCAATGCCAAGATTTTACCTTGCATAGTCATTCAAAAACGTGCACAACACTGTAACACACACACACACACACACACACACACACACACACACACACAACAGTAGAATAGCCCTGTAAAAACGATTGACTCTGTAGGGAAAATATCCCTGACATCGAAGCCTATACCAAGGAAATATTGTCACATATTATTTTTCATTTCCCCTTGTAATAAAAACGACAAATAGAAAGTTCCAACAAATCATGTTGTCGTTGCTTTTCAACGTTGCATCACCAGCAGACAACAGTTGGGTGAAAGTTGGTTACGTCATCATGAAAATGAAAGTTGAGAGATGTGGGTATTGACGCTGACGTCCCCATTCACTTTTCATTTGAAGCGCAACAGCAGAAGACGACGGAACAATATTTCGGACTAACTTTGAACGAAACCCACTAAATGAATGTATTATATGGCGACATTTCTTTAAAAGTGTGGGTTTTACGTCGACTTCGACGATTTTGTTATCAGACTTTTTTTTATCGGTTAAAGCGAAGTTATTGACAGTTGAAAGCAAAGCTCGTGAAGAGCCTATAGTCGCTATAGTAATAGTCTAGCCGATATCTACATTGAATACTCTTATTTTGTGGTTCAACTATAATTTAAAGCTGATTTCAAGGAAAATGTGAATAGATTTACATGGATTTGTTCGTCCAGGAGACGGAGCAGGCATGGAATTCCAAGTGCTACATGTGCAAGTCTAGAAAATGAAAGTCCCCGCCTCCGGTAGGTTGATCAGGGAGAATTCTCTATACAGCTTTCCCTTTCCCAATTCCACATAAAACTACTTAACACAGCCAAGATGTTCAAACTCATCTGGATAACTAACAGCGCAACAAACTGCTATTTACAATGTATACAATGCAGAGCTGGAGTTGTATTTTTCTTATTATTTGCAGTATGCAGAGCGTGTGTCATTGTTGTGACTGGATTCGACACCACTACGGTCATTTGAGCGCAGAATACCTTTCCCTGCTGGACCAGATGGTGAGTTATCAGCACACTGTAAGAGGAGACTGAATGCATGTATTAAGGACAGCAAAACAACCAACCAAGCAAAATAGTAATGTGTTTCATGTTTAGCATCTGTGTTAAAAAACTGTTAGCCTATATTTGAATGAACATAGTAAAAGGGCTCTAAGGCTATAATGACAGCTCGATCAAGAGACGCTATCTACATTAAGCCTACTGTACTTGCAGTATAAGCTATACTTTATGTCTGTCTTGATTGCTCTTGAAGTATTTGACACGTGACTTAACATACTATATTGATTGTTTTCCAGGGAGGAGATATCACAAAACAGAATGCCCCAGTCCTTTTCCCAACATCACTTTACAGACACATAGATGATGCTGAGGTAAAGACTTATCATGTTCTGATATGCTTTGGTATGGCGATCTTGACCCAATGTTATATTGATGGCATAACGGAAGCCTATACTGTTTCTAATCTTCTTTTTATATCTTCCTGTGTAGTTTGAGGACAAAGTCATATTCCTGAAAGAGACCATCTATCAAATCACAAAACTGTTTGATGGGAATATGAAATCTGTCACCTGGGACAAGAAAAACCTGGACGATTTCCTCAACATTCTAGAACGCCAATTGGAGAACCTTAATTCCTGTGTAAGTAACTAACGGGTCTATTTAAAGTATAATCCCTGTTTTGGTCAGGGCTCTCCAACCCCATTCTTGGAGAGTTATCTTCCTGTAGGTTTTCGCGCCAACCTCAGTTGTAACTAACCTGATTCAGTTTATCAACCACCTAATTAATCAGGTGTTGTAGATTGGGGTTGGAGTGAAAACCTACAGGAAGGTAGTTCTCCTGGGACATTGTTAGAGTGCCCTGGTTTAGTGTGTAACCCCTTGCCTACTAACTCTACAATTGGAAATATCAAATCTCAAATCAAATCAAATTTATAAAGTGCATATAAAATGTATTCAACCCCTTGACTTGTTCCACATTTTGTTACGTTTATAACAGAACTTTTTCTAAAATTGATTAAATAGATTTCCCCATCATCATCAAGTCCACACACAATACCCAATAATGACAAAGCAAAACCGTGTTTTAGACATTTTTGCAAATGTATTAACAATAAAAACTGAAATATCACATTTACATAAGTATTCAGACCCTTTACTCAATACTTTGTTGAAGAACCTTTGGCAGTGATTACAGCCTTGAGTCTTATTGGGTATCATGCTACAAGCTTGGCACATCTGTATTTGGGGAATTTCTGTTATTCTTCTCTGCAGATCCTCTCAAGATCTGTCAGGTTGGATAGGGTGCGTCGCTGCACAGCTATTTTCAGGTCTATCCAGTGATGTTCGGTCAGGTCAAGTCCGGGCTCTGGCTGGGCCACTCAAGGACATTCAGAGACTTGTCCCGAAGCCACTCCTGTGTTGTCTTGGCTGTATGCTTAGGGTCGTTGTCCTGTTGGAAGGTGAACCTTTGCCCGAGTCTGAGGTCCTGAGCGCTCTGGAGCAGGTTTTCATCAAGGATGTCTCTGTACTTTGCTCCGTTCATCTTTCCCTCGATCCTGACTAGTCTCCCAGTACCTGCCAATGAAAAACATCCCCACAGCATGATGCTGCCACCACCATACTTAACTGTAGGGATGGTGCAATGTTTCCTCCAGATGTGATGATTGGTATTCAGGCCAAATAGAGACACTTGTTTCTCATGGTCTGAAAGTCCTTTAGGTGCCTTTTGGCAAACTCCAAGCGGGCTGCAATGTGCCTTCCACTGAGGAGTGGCTTCCGTCTGGCCACTTTACCATAAAGGCCTGATCGGTGGAGTACTGCAGAGATGGTTGTCTTTCTCGATGGCTTTCCCATCCCCACAGAGGAAATCTGGAGCTCTGTCAGAGTGACCATCGGGTTCTTGGTCACCTCCCTGACAATGGCCCTTCTACCCCTGATTGCTCAGTTTGACCTGGCGGCCAGCTCTAGGAAGTCTTGGTGGTTACAAAGTACCCTTTCCCAGATCTGTATCTCAACACAATCTTGTCTCGGAGCTCTGCGGATGATTTCCTCAACTTCATGGCCTGGTTTTTGCTCTGACATGCACTATCAACTGTAGGACCTTAAATATACAGGTTTGTGCCTTTCCAAATCAAGTTCAATCAGTTGAATTTACTTCGGGTGGACTCCAATAAAAGTGTAGAAACATCTCCAGGATGATCAATGAAAACAGGATGCACCTGAGCTGAATTTTAAATCTCAAAGCAAAGGGTCTGAATTCATATGTAAATAAGGTATTTATGTTTTTGCATTGTCATTATTGGATATTGTGTGTAGATTGATGAGGATTTTTTTCTTTAATCCATTTTAGAATAAGGCTGTAACTTAACAAAATTTGGAAAAAGGGAAGGGGTCTGAATACTTTCCGAACTTACTGTGTATGGGTAATTACAGATTTTGAGCCATTTTGCGACGTCACATAAATAATACTGCAGCAATGAGAAATGTAAATGATTGTGGATTATTATTAATGAACATTTTTTGTAAGCTTTGATTCATATTTCATTATGGCAAATCAAGTTTGATATTTTAAAGTGGAAATTACAATCTTTAGAATCCTTTTCAAACATTGAATACATGTTAAGGTTCCATTTCCTGCCGTGCAAGAAAAAAAATATTGATCAAATGAAGATCCTACACCTGTATGACGCTAATGTTTTGTTTAATTTTGTCCAACAGGTATCACCTGCCATGAAACCTGAGAGGAGACTGAAACGGTACTTCAAGAAGTTGAATAGGAAGGTTCTGAGAAAAATGGTGAGTTTGGTTTCATATGGCAACATGTTTAATGCATGTAATCAAATGAATATAAACTAGGCTAGGCTAAACTTGAGCAGTGTTCATTTAAAAAAAGTGGGTTCTGGGGCCATATGTATCAAGCATCTTCGAGAAGTGCTGATCTAGTATCAGGTCTCCTCTGTCCTTGTTTATAGTGATCCAAAAGACAAAACTGATCCTAAATCAGCACTCCTACTCTGAGAAGCTTTACATTTGGCACCAGTCCTACTCTGTTGCCAAGAAATGTCACCCCTCTAATATTTGACATTTTTGGTGTTTTTCAGAACTACAGTGCACAGGCGTGGGAGCTCATCAGGAAAGAGATGAAACGTCATCTGCAAAGATTGGATATCCTTGCAGCACAGATGTACTGATCATCCAGACTCATTTCAGAAGCTACGCCCTTACCAGTTTATAAAGCATGAATACAATCATGTGGGACCCTGTCAGTCTATTTATTATATTTAAATCCATAAATTATTGTTTTTTATTTTTATAATTTATAATTTATATTTTGTATTTCCCTTTTGTACATGTGTTGAACTGAACTGTATTGCCAGTCTACTTGAAAAACCAGTGAAAAGATGATATTGCTAATGTGAATAAAAACTTATTTTGTACAAATTTTCCAAATGTCATTCTTGTCTGAAACCAATGAGTGTGGATTTATAACATCTCATCTAACCATCATAGGGGTTGCACATTAAACTTGTTGCTGATTAGTCACATATTCATTTCTACTTTAAGTTTATGTATGATTGTACTTTTGCTTCTTTATGTAACTGTTTTTACTGTGTTTTTGTACTTTGTGAGTGTTGCTGTTCATGTTTTTCCTGTTCGTTTTATGTGTGGTAATCACACAAGGACACGTGGCTGAAGGGGGTGGGGAGATCTGGGTGAGGAGTAGAGGATAATCTGGGGGACCAGGAACTTTTAGCTCCCACTTGACCTTGTGGATTTTCATTTATAAAGTCTGTCCATTGTTTTAAACACTTGAATGTCTTACTACGATTGGAGGAGAAATAAGAAAAAAGACAAAATGGAAAAAGAGACAAAAAAACAAGCAATACTTTTAATGGATAATAGTTTAGTCCCCTGAATGAGGCAGGGTGCTGGTGGGCACACAGGAGGTGTGGCAAGGATCGGACCGATATGCGGCGTGGTAAGTGTCCATGGTATTTAATAAGAACACTCAACAAACACAAATACAAAACAACAAAATGAGCTGGCAATGAAACAGTCCCGTGTGGCACAAACACTGACACAGGAAACAATCGCTTCCACTAGATGTCAACAGTATTTAGAAATTGGTTGATGTTTTTCCTTTCTTTAATGAAGAAGTAGGGCAGTTCAGAACGAGGGTCGAGTGAAGTATACTGTTTGTTAGAGGCGTGTGACCTGAAAGCTCGCTCCACTTTGTTTTTATGCGCTATTGAACGCAGTTTATCCCGTCTTTATTTATTTTTTTACGTTAAAAAATACCTAAAGTTGTATTAGGAAAGTTGTTTGAAATGTTTGGACAAAGATTACCTTATTAGATATTTTGTAGTCATGTTGCGCGAGTTGGAACCAGTGTTTTTCTGGATCAAACGCACCAAATAAATGGACATTTTGGATATATAACGACAGAATAAATCGAAAGAAAGGACCATTTGTGATGTTTATGGGACATATTGGAATGCCAACAGAAGAAGCACGTCAAAGGTAAGGCATGAATTATATAGTTATTCCTGAGTTGCGTGTCCCGCCTTGCGGGTTAAATAATGATTGTCTGTGTTTGTTTGATGGGGTGCTGTCCTCAGATAATAGCATGGTTTGCTTTTGTCGTAAAGCCTTTTTGAATCTGACAGGTTGGCTGGATTAACAACAAGTGTAGCTTTAATTTGATGTATTCATGTGTGATTTCATGAAAGTTTAAAATGTATAGTAATTTCATTTGAATTTGGAGTTCTGCATTTCACCGGATGTTGTCAAATCGATCCCGTTGACGGGATTTGATCCCTAAGAAGTTTTTAGAATATTTTGATGATAAATACACAACGCAGAGGATGAGAGGACAACAAAATAGAGTACTAATGGTCAATAGCAAATTGTAAATAGGAGTTGGGCTTCAGTTCAACATCTGTTCAGAATCTGTGGAATGCCACTTCTGAACTCAGAGCGACGTGTACTGCAAGGACTTCTGATTGGTCAACCCCAGGCTAGGGTGGAGGGGTTATAAATGGCATCCTGTTCCTTTGTTCGGTGGGGAGAAGCTGAGGACAGAGGAGACTGAACATCTACCTCCCAGCATTACATCTTGATTTGTCCTCTCTGAATAAACCAATCTTTCTCCCCCTGATTTGCTTTGGATATTATGTTATTGAAGAATAACGTACACTGCTAACAGGTGCTGACATAGAGTTACATTAGAATTACCCATCCAATAAGGCTCAAGGTCATTGGCCACAGATACAATTATGTTAAATCATGTTATGTCTACCGTAGCTTTGATTGGACTGATAAAGTCAACATCCAACTTTCAAAATCTTAGCTCACAAGCTTGTCAAGACTCACATTGACAATCTACTGTTAAATCCTTTTCAAGCCTTGTCATATGAAGAGATGCTGTAGATAAAAACGTATAAGTGCTCACCAGAAATTAGACATGAACATTACACAACAAGTTGGAAACTGCAAATTCAACAATGAGGGGTTTGGAAGGAATCAGTGGCTAATTTCTAATAACTAGCCTGCTATTCAGTAGACTTGTGTGTGGTCCAAGTCTGGGTTCAAGAGTCTCTTTCCAACATTAAAAGGCTAAACTTTCAACACCAAGGGCCAGAAAAGGTTGAGTACATTGTCCATACTGTCAATCCAGCATGACTTTTTATGTGTTCATAAACAACTGGAAACTCGGAACTGGGAAATCTCAGACTTCAGTGAGTTCAAACATTTGGGAATTCTGGAGAAAAAAAACGCACTCCGACAGGGAGAATACGTTTTGAACAGTCATCCAACTTGGAATTCCAAGTCGGGATCTCTAGCGTTCCGACATGAAGCTTAATGATGTCATGATTTGACCAGTTATTTTTTCTTGACTTCCCAGTTGTCTTGGAAGCGCCATAAATCAAGAGAATGCCAGACTTTGATGACAAAATTTGATGAAAAAATGTGTCCAAAGGATGGACTGCAGCGCCTCCTTCCTGTTCAAGTGAGCATGCAAAACAAGCTGAGTTCAAAAATGTATTGCATGCTGCTGCATAAATTATGTAATATGCCAGGGCGATATGTATACTCTAGCTATGAAAGTAATACTAAGTGTATGATGTGTAGTAAGCTGTTAGTAGCCCATATGCCCATATGCCTCACCCTGATAAGTTGGTCAGTTTCCCCCTTCTGTATACATCCGGCCCGTCCTTGGACACTGTGCTATCTAACCTCCAAACGAGCTTCAATACCATACAACACTCCTTCCGTGGCCTTCAACTGCTCTTAAACGCTAGTAAAACCAAATGCATGCTTTTCAACCGTTCGCTGCCTGCACCCGCACGCCTGACCAGCATCACCACCCTGGATGGTTCCGACCTTGAATATGTGGACATCTATAAGTACCTAGGTGTCTGGCTAGACTGTAAACTCTCCTTCCAGACTCATATCAAACATCTCCAATCGAAAATCAAATCAAGAGTCGGCTTTCTATTCCGCAACAAAGCCTCCTTCACTCGCGCCGCCAAACTTACCCTAGTAAAACTGACTATCCTACCGATCCTCGACTTTGGCGATGTCATCTACAATATTGCTTCCAACACTCTACTCAGCAAACTGGATGCAGTTTATCACAGTGCCATCCGTTTTGTCACTAAAGCACCTTATACCACCCACCACTGCGACCTGTATGCTCTAGTCAGCTGGCCCTCGCTACATATTCGTTGCCAGACCCACTGGCTCCAGGTCATCTACAAGTCCATGCTAGGTAAAGCTCCGCCTTATCTCAGTTCACTGGTCACGATAACAACACCCATCCGTAGCACGCGCTCCAGCAGGTGTATCTCACTGATCATCCCTAAAGCCAACACCTCATTTGGCCGCCTTTCGTTCCAGTTCTCTGCTGCCTGTGACTGGAACGAATTGCAAAAATCGCTGAAGTTGGAGACTTTTATCTCCCTCCCCAACTTCAAACATCTGCTATCTGAGCTAACCGATCACTGCAGCTGTACATAGTCTATCGGTAAATAGCCCACCCATTTTTACGTACCTCATCCCCATACTGTTTTTATTTATTTACTTTTCTGCTCTTTTGCACACCAATATCTCTACCTGTACATGACCATCTGATCACTTCTGCCTTTTGCACACAATGTATATAGACTCCCCCTTTTTTCTACTGTGTTATTGACTTGTTAATTGTTTACTCCATGTGTAACTCTGTGTTGTCTGTTCACACTTCTATGCTTTATCTTGGCCAGGTCGCAGTTGCAAATGAGAACTTGTTCTCAACTAGCCTACCTGGTTAAATAAAGGTGAAATAAATAAATAAATAAAAAATAACTTAGCCTACTGTTCTGACTTGGCAGTGCATATGTAGCCTATAGCCTGTTTTAGAGAAACTTAATCATTGAATATTGTAAGAGCTTTCGATGTCTGCTTACATGCCCCCTTTTTTATCCTATGGTTCTGACTTGGTGCACAGGGAGAATACTGTAAGAACATCCCATGTTCTGAATTCTGTCACTGTACATTTCAAATTGCTGAACAAATAGTTATATTGATTACGTCCCTCCTAGCTCGCTCATGAATGTCTTCTTCAGAATTTTGGATTGCCTCTTATCCGCTCATAGTCCCCTTATGCCGTAGTTTGTACAACTCAGTTATCAGTAGAAATCACATTTGTTTTAGCAAGTCAGCCATATTAGGTATGTTTTTTAAAGGCAGAAACAAGGCTGAATTAACTGTTTCCCTGCCAGACAAGGCACCGCTAATAGCCAGGTGTAGCAGCACCCATAGTGCTGAAAAGAAAGCTCTGCTGTTGGGACAGCTTTATGTAGGCCCTAACAGTTTGTGGGGACCGTTAGTCACCGTTATAGTGCAATTATTGTACTGTTTAGTGTTATGTTATATTGGCTTTGCTGGCATGCATAACATTTTTTGGGGGAGTTTGCCCAACCAAGATTTAGATGCTAAAAGCCAACCTTTATGATAACCAGTTGTACATGGCGGAGTGTTCCATTTTGCACATTTATGATTGGATGAACATGGAAGAATGCTCCTCTAAAAATCACAACATCAAACTTTTTCAGAATTTGTTGAGTGGGCTGACGTAAACCATTGATGATTGTGTCCGAGCACAAAATGTAGGCTAATTTCGCAATCTGTATTCCATGTAATTTTTAAAAAATACTTAGAGGGATTGTTTTCAGGGGCAGTGCTTGCAAGACAACGTGTTCATCAACATTCAACATTCATTTGAAGACACCAACAGGTTG
Organism: Oncorhynchus keta; assembly: GCF_023373465.1. Lineage (NCBI taxonomy): Eukaryota > Metazoa > Chordata > Actinopteri > Salmoniformes > Salmonidae > Oncorhynchus > Oncorhynchus keta. The sequence goes on from NC_068425.1 coordinate 6,873,031, forward strand.
GTTAAGTCTGCAACTTCTAACGCTTTTTGGGTTACTACATGATTCCATTTGTGTTATTTCATAGTGTAGATGTCTTCACTATTGTTCTACAAAATAGAAAATAGTTCAAATAAAGAAAACCCTGAGGTGTGTCCAAACTTTTGACTTGTACTGTATATATATACTCCGGACTCAGACATTGCTCCTCCTAATATTTCTATGTGTCTTATGTGCAATCTTTTACTTTTAGTGTCATGACTTCCGCCGAAGTCGGATCCTCTCCTTGTTCGGGCGGCATTCGGCAATCAAGGTCACCTACTTTCTAGCAATCACCGCTCCATTATGTCATATATCCATTTCTCTTGCCTTTCTTCCATATACACCTGGTTTTCATTTCCCCAATCAATCTACTTGTATTTAACCCTCTGGTTCCCATCATGTTTTGTGTGTAATTGTGTCATGTTATTGTGGTGTTATTTTACACAATTTACTTTTATGTTCTGTTTTTTTGAGCGCGTTTGATTTATGTAGTGCTCTCGTTTAAGGAACAATAATAAAAGTGCGCCTGTTCATTATACTCTGCTCTCCTGCACCTGACTTCGCCTCCAATAGACCATTGCCATTTAGATTTTTGTGTATTGTTGTGTATTGTTAGATATTACTTCAATGGTAGAGCTAGTACCACAATCATTCCACTACACCCATCAAAACATCTGCTAAATATGTTTGTGATAAATTATAATTTATTTGATTAAAAAAGATTATCGTTGTAAAAAAATATGAAGTTAAGTTTGAAAAAATGTGTGAAATAATTTATTTCATTGTAAAATATTTCATTATTACAAAAACAAACATTTCCTCTAAGGTGGCAATAATAAATACAGTATGCAATGGCCTTCATAAATACAAAAATGAATGTACGAAAACATTATTACATGAGGCTATGTCACACCCTGACCATAGTTTACTTTGTATGTTTCTATGTTTTGTTTGGTCAGGGTGTGATCTGAGTGGGCATTCTATGTTGTGTGTCTAGTTTGTTTCTGTGTTTGGCCTGATATGTTTCTCAATCAGAGGCAGGTGTTAGTCATTGTCTCTGATTGGGAACCATATTTAGGTAGCCTGTTTGGTGTTGGGTTTTGTGCGTGATTGTTCCTGTCTCTGTGTTTGCACCAGATAAGGCTGTTTATGTTTTCTCACGTTTATTGTTTTGTTAGTCAATTTATGTATTTGTTTTCTTTATTAAAGAACCATGAATAGAAACCACGCTGCATTTTGGTCCGCCTCTCCTTCAACTCAAGAAAACTGTTACAGGCTATGTATAGCCTAAATCAAATACTAGAGTATTCAGTATGAAAAAGAATTTACTCCACAGAGTTGTGAATACATTACTACACTATAAATACGTTTAAAACAAATAAATAGGGTATATAAATAAATAATATCTACACAACACAAACATAACGGTCATTGGCTACTTAACTAAAACATGCGGACTCTCCTTCACTGCAGCCGAAGTGAGGAAAACATTTTAACGTGTCAACCCTCACAAGGCTGCAGGCCCAGATGGCATCCCCAGCCGCGCCCTCAGAGCATGCGCAGACCAGCTGGCTGGTGTGTTTACGGACATATTCAATCAATCCCTATCCCAGTCTGTTGTTCCCACATGCTTCAAGAGGGCCACCATTGTTCCTGTTCCCAAGAAAGCTAAGGTAACTGAGCTAAACGACTACCGCCCCGTAACACTCACTTCCATCATCATGAAGTGCTTTGAGAGACTAGTCAAGGACCGTATCACCTCCACCCTACCTGATACCCTAGACCCACTCCAATTTGCTTACCGCCCAAATAGGTCCACAGACGATGCAATCTCAACCACACTGCACACTGCCCTAACCCATCTGGACAAGAGGAATACCTATGTGAGAATGCTGTTCATCGACTACAGCTCGGCATTTAACACCATAGTGCCCTCCAAGCTCGTCATCAAGCTTGAGACCCTGGGTCTCGACCCCGCCCTGTGTAACTGGGTACTGGACTTCCTGACGGGCCGCCCCCAGGTGGTGAGGGTAGGAAACAACATCTCCACCCCGCTGATCCTCAACACTGGGGCCCCACAAGGGTGCGTTCTGAGCCCTCTCCTGTACTCCCTGTTCACCCACGACTGCGTGGCCACGCACGCCTCCAACTCAATCATCAAGTTTGCGGACGACACAACAGTGGTAGGCTTGATTACCAACAACGACGAGACAGCCTACAGGGAGGAGGTGAGGGCCCTCGGAGTGTGGTGTCAGGAAAATAACCTCACACTCAACGTCAACAAAACTAAGGAGATGATTGTGGACTTCAGGAAACAGCAGAGGGAACACCCCCCTATCCACATCAATGGAACAGTAGTGGAGAGGGTAGTAAGTGTTAAGTTCCTCGGCGTACACATCACAGACAAACTGAATTGGTCCACCCACAAAGACAGCATCGTGAAGAAGGCGCAGCAGCGCCTCTTCAACCTCAAGAGGCTGAAGAAATTCGGCTTGTCACCAAAAGCACTCACAAACTTCTACAGATGCACAATCGAGAGCATCCTGTCGGGCTGTATCACCACCTGGTACGGCAACTGCTCCGCCCACAACCGTAAAGCTCTCCAGAGGGTAGTGAGGTCTGCACAACGCATTACCGGGGGCAAACTACCTGCCCTCCAGGACACCTACACCACCCGATGTCACAGGAAGGCCATAAAGATCATCAAGGACAACAACCACCCGAGCCACTGCCTGTTCACCCCGCTATCATCCAGAAGGCGAGGTCAGTACAGGTGCATCAAAGCTGGGACAGAGAGACTGAAAAACAGCTTCTATCTCAAGGCCATCAGACTGTTAAACAGCCACCACTAACATTGAGTGGCTGCTGCCAACACACTGACTCAACTCCAGCCACTTTAATAATGGGAATTGATGGGAAATTGCAAAATATATCACTAGCCACTCTAAACAATGCTACCTAATATTATGTTTACATACCCTACATTATCCATCTCATATGTATACGTATATACTGTACTCTATATCATCTACTGCATCCTTATGTAATACATGTATCACTAGCCACTTTAACTATGCCACTTTGTTTACATGAGTGTCTTCAAGTAACAAATTAATGTTGAATGTTGATGTACACGTTCTCTTGCAAGCACTGCTCCCGAAAACGACCATCGAGGTATTAAAAAAAAAAAAAAATCTTCAGGCAAGATGTCAATTGTGTCCAGATTGAGAAAATAGAATACAGATTGAGAAATTAGCATACATTTCATGCTCGGACACAATCATCAATGGTTTAAGTCAGCCCACTCATCAAATACTGAAAAAGTTTGATGTTGTGCTTATTTATCCCATCATACATATGCAAAATGGAACACTGGTCAAACTGGTTATCATGATGGTTGGCTTTTAGCATGTAAATCTTGGTGGGGCAAACTACCGCAAAAATGTTTATGCATGTCAGCAATACCAATACAACATAACACTGAACAGTACAACAATGGCACTATAACGGTGACAAATGATGCCCGCAATTTGGTAGGGCCTACATAAAGCTGTCCCAACAGCAGACCTTTCTTTTCAGCACCATGGAGTGAATCCTTACCGCTGCTACACCTGGCAATCAGCGGAGCCTTGTCTGGCAGGGAAACAGTTCATTCAGCATCATTTACTGCCTTAAAAACATAGCTAACTTGCTTAAACAAATGTGATTTCAACTGATAATTGAGATGTACAAACTACGGCATAAGGGGGACTATGAGCGGTTAAGAGGCTATCGATGATTTTGATGAAGACATTCATGAGCGAGGAAGGAGGGACATAGTCAATATAACTATTTGTTCAGCACTTTTGAAATGTACAGTGACAGAATTCAGATCGTTGGCCGTTCTTACAGTATTCTCCCTTAACCCCAAGTCAGAATCGTAGGATAAAAAAAGAGGGCATGTACAGCAGACATTGAAAGCTCTTACAATATTTGATGCGTACGTTTCTCTACAACAGGCTATAGGCTACATATGCACCACCACGTCAGAACAGTAGGCTAAGTTATTAGGGGGATATGGACCAACTTATCAGGGTGGAGCATATGGGCTACTAACAGCTTACTACACAACATACACTTAGTGTTACTTTCTTAGCTAGAGTATACATATCACCCTGGCATATTACATCATTTATGCAGCAGCATGCAAAACTTTTCTGGACTCACCTTGTTGTGCTATGCTCACTTGAACAGAAAGGAGGCGCTGCAGTCCATCTTTTGGGCACATCTTGTCATCAAACTTTGGCATCAAAGTCTGGCATTCTCTGGATTTATGGTGATTTATGGTGCTTCCAAGACAACTGGGAACACAAGAAAAAACAACTGGTCAAATCATGACGTCAGTAATTCCCGACTTGGAATTCCGAGTTGGATGACGGTTCAAAACGTATTTCCCTGTCGGAGCTCTTTTTTTTCCCTCCAGAATTCCTAGTTGTTTGAACTCACTGAAGTCTGAGATTTCCCAGTTCCGAGTTTCCAGTTGTTTTGAAAATGGCAAAAGTCATGCTGGATTGACAGCAAGGCCAATGTATTCAACTTTTTCTGGCCTTTGGTGTTGAAAGTTTATCATTTTAATTTTGGAATCCAATGCAAATGAATTACTTAAAATTCATACAATGTGATTTCTGGATTTTTGTTTTAGATTGCGTCTCTCACAGTTGAAGTGTACTTATGATAAAAATTACAGACCTCTACATGCTTTGTAAATAGGAAAACCTGCAAAATCGGCAGTGTATCAAATACTAGTTCTCCCCACTGTATTTCCCCAGAACCCACATTTTTTTTAAAGAAACTGAATCAGGTTAGTAACAACTGGGGTTGGAGCAAAAACTTACATGAGGGTAACACACCATGAACGGTGAGGGTAACACACCATCCAACCCTGTTCCTGGAGAACTACCTTCCTGTAGGTTTTCACTCCAACCCTAATCTATCACACCTAATTAATTAGGTGGTTGATAAACGGAATCAGGTTAGTTACAACTCGGGTTGGAGCGAAAACATACAGGAAGGTAACTCTCCGTGAAATGGTTTGGAGAACCCTGACCTAAACAGGGATTATACTTTAAATAGACCCGTTACTTACACAGGAATGACGGTTTTCAAATTGGCGTTCTAGAATGTTGAGGAAATCGTCCAGGTTTTTCTTGTCCCAGGTGACAGGCTTCATATTCCCATCAAACAGTTTTGTGATTTTATAGATGGAATCTGACTTTGCCCTCAAACTACACAGGAAGATATAAAAAGAAGATTAGAAACAGTATAGGCTTCCGTTACGGCATCAATATAACAATGGATCAAGAACGCAATACCAAAGCATATCAGAACATGATTAGTAAAGATTCTAGCCTTTACCTCGGCATCATCTATGTGTCTGTAAAGTGATGTTGGGGAAAAGACTGGGGCATTCTGCTTAGTGATATCTCCTCCATGGAAAACAATCAATATAGTATGTTGAGTCACTTGTCAAATATCCTTCCTGTTTGGCCCTGTCCGGGGGTATCATCGGATGGGGCCACAGTGTCTCCTGACCCCTCCTGTCTCAGCCTCCAGTATTTATGCTGCCGTAGTTCATGTGTCGGGGGGCTAGGGTCAGTTTGTTATATCTGGAGTACTTCTCCTGTCTTATCTGGTGTCTCGTGTGAATTTAAGTATGCTCTCTCTAATTCTCTCTTTCTTTCTCTCTCTCGGAGGACCTGAGCCCTAGAACCATGCCTCAGGACTACCTGGCATGATGACTCCTTGCTGTCCCCAGTCCACCTGGCCGTGCTGTTGCTCCAGTTTCAACTGTTCTGCCTGCGGCTATGGAATCCTGACTTGTTCGCCGGATGTGCTACCTGTCCAAGACCTGCTGTTTTCAACTCTCTAAAGACAGCAGGAGTGGCAGAGATACCGTTAATGATCGGCTATGAAAAGCCAAAAGACATTTACTCCTGAGGTGCTGACTTGCTGCACCCTCGACAACTACTGTGATTATTATTATTTGACCATGCTGGTCATTTATGAACATTTGAACATCTTGGCCATGTTCTGTTATAATCTCCACCGGGCACAGCCAGAAGAAGACCGCCCCCCCCTCATAGCCTGGTTCCTCTCTAGGTTTCTTCATAGGTTTTGGCCTTTCTAGGGAGTTTTTCCTAGCCACAGTGCTTCTACACCTGCATTGTTTGCTGTTTGGGGTTTTTGTACAGGACATTGAGATATCAGCTGATGTACGAAGGGCTATATAAATACATTTGATTTGATCTCGCTGTCATTATAGCCTTAGCGCCCTTTTACGATGTATATTCAAATATAGGCCTACCGTTTTCTAACACAGATGCCAAACATGAAACGTATGACTATTTTATTTGGTTGGTTGTTTTGCTGTCCTTACTACATGCATTCAGTCTCCTCTTACAGTGTGCTGATAACTCACCATCTGGTCCTGCAGGGAAAGGTATTCTGCGCTCAAGTGACCGGAGTGGTGTCGGATCCAGTCACAGCAATGACACACGCTCTGCATACTGCAAATAATAAGAAAAGTCCAACTCTGCATTGTATACAATGTAAATAGCAGTTTGTTTCGCTATTAGTGTTCCAGATAAGTTTGAACATCTTGGTTGTGTTAAGTAGTTTTTTCTGGAATTGGGAAAGGGAAAACTGTATAGAGAATTTCCCCTGATCAACCTACGGGAGGCGGGGACTTTCATTTTCCAGACGAGCGCATGCAGCAATAAGAATTCCATGCCTGCTCCGTCTCATGGACGAACAAATCCAAGTAAATCTATACACATTCTCCTTGAAATAAACTTTAAATTATTGTTGAACCACAAAATACGATTATTACATTTAGATATCGGCTAGACTATTACTATAGCGATAATAGGCTATTCGCGAGCTTTGCTTTCAACTGCTAAAAACTTCGCCTGAACCAAAAACAAAAAGTCTAACAAAATCGTTGAAGTCGAAATAAAACCCACAATTCTTTAAAAAATGTAGCCACATAAGACATTCATTTAGTGGGTTTCGTTCAAAGTTAGTCCGAAATATTGTTCCGTAGTCCTCTGCTGTTGCGCTACAAATGAAAAGTGAATGGGGACGTCAGCGTCAATACCCACATCTCTCAACTTTCATTTTCACAATGACGTAACCAACTTTCACCTTACTGTTGTCTGCTGGTGATGCAACGTTGACAAGCAACGACAACATTATTTGTTGGAACTTTCTATTTGTCGTTTTTATTACAAGGGGAAATGAAAAATAATTCGTGACAATAGTTCCTTCTTTGTGTGTGTGTGTGTGTGTGTGTGTGTGTGTGTGTGTGTGTGTGTGTGTGTGTGTGTGTGTGTGTGTGTGTGTGTGTGTGTGTGTGTGTGTGTGTGTGTGTGTGTGTGTGTGTGTGGTGTGTGTAGTGCTGTGCACGTTTTTCACTCTGCAAGGTAAAAACTTGGCATTGGTTCATTTCTCCCTTTTTCTATATAATATTGGGATTCATTCATAATATTCAAAGTCTGTTTAACTGTAAAGGTCATAGTATATTTTTTAAATTTAATTTTACCTTTATTTAACCAGGCAAGTCAGTTAAGAACACATTCTTATTTTCAATGACGGCCTGGGAACAGTGGGTTAACTGTTCAGGGGCAGAACGACAGATTTGTACTTTGTCAGCTCGGGGGTTTGAACTCACAACCTTCCGGTTACTAGTCCAACGCTCCAACCACTAGGCTATACTGTAGGGAAGTGTTCACCAAAACTGTCTGCACGGTCCTGGAGACCAGCAGGAGAAGGTGCAGGCTTTTGTTCCAACCCAGTTCGAAAACACCTGTTCCATCAGGGTCTTGATAAAATGTCATGGGTGGAATCATATTGAAATGTCATGTTATAGGCTGAAATTAAAGATGTAGCCTAATTATTCTGCTGCATTTATTCACTCCAACTCTCTGAGATGCTTTATAAATACGGGCCTTGGTGTTATTCTATATAGCCTTAATAGGACCAGCCATGAGGATTCATAATAGTGACACTTGAAACGTGATACCAAAGAGTCAGAGAGCTATATTTACCTATATAGCTATAGCTATAGCTATACTAGGGGAATATATAGCTATATATTTTACTAGGGGAATTGGTACCCTAGTAAGCAGGACAATAACAGTAGCAACAGGGCTACGGCCACAACACAGAACCACTGGTAGAATCTTTGCCGTGTGACTATGTTCAAAGTGTTGAAGTCGCTGACGTCTTCATGGGTTTTTGCACTAGTAGTGATACCTGTCAATGGTGCTGAAACGTCTTCTTACGTCACATGACACGCCTGTGTTGGACGCATTTTCGCAAGTTGTGCAATGTCATCAGTTCCAGTCTTCTCCCCAGTAATCATAGACACCTTTGGCCGACATATCGAATTGGGAATATGTAGTGTTTCCTCTGCAGCAATTCGACCATTAAGGACTGACTCTAGCAGTCTCCCCTGAACACTTGATGTTGAGATGTGTCTGTTACTTGAACTCTGTGAAGCATTTATTTGGGCTGCAATTTCTGAAGCTGTTAATTCTAATGAACTTCTCCTCTGCAGCAGATGTAACTCTCTGTCTTCCTTTCCTGTGGCTGTCCTCATGAGAGCCAGTTTCATCATAGCGCTTGATGGTTTTTGCAACTGCACTTGAATAAACATTCAATGTTCTTGAAATTTCCCGCATTGACTGACATTCATGTCTTAAAGTAATGATGGGCTGTCACTTCTCTTTGCTTATTTGAGCTGTTCCTGACAGAAATATGGACTTGGTATTTTAGCAAATAGTGCTATCTTTTGTATACCACCCCTACCTTGTCACGACACAACTGATTGGCTAAAACGCATTAAGAAGGAAAGAAATTCCACAAATTAACTTTTAACAAGGACCACCTGTTAATTGAAATGCATTCCAGGTGACTACCTCCTGAAGCTGGTTCAGAGAATGCCAAGAGTGTGCATAGCTGACATCCAAGCTGGGTGTATACTTTGAAGAATTTCAAATATAACATAGATGTGTATTTGTTTAACAATTTTTTGGTTACTACACGATTCCATATGTGTTATTTCATAGTGTTGATGTCTTCACTATTATTGTGCAATGTAGAAAATAGTAAAGATAAAGAAAAACCCTGAGGTGTGTCCAAACTTTTGACTGGTACTGTGTATATATACTCCGGACTCCGACATATTTCTATGTTTCTTATGTCCATTCATTTTATTTTAGATTTGTGTGTATTGTTTTGTATTGTCAGATATTACTGCAGTGGTAGAGCTAGAAAAACAAGCATATAGCTACAGCCGTTAAAACATCTGCTAAATGTGTGTATGCGATAAATTACAATTGAGTTGATTAAAAACGATTACAGCTGTAAAGGACACATTTATTTAATTATAATATATTTCATTATTACAATAACAAACATTTCCTATCAGGTTGCAATAATAAATACAGTCTGCAATGGCCTTCATGAATACAAAAAAAATGCACGGAAACATTGATACATTAGGCTATGTATAGCCTTAGTCAATCACATCATTATTCAGAATGAAAAAAATGATTTACTCCTCGGAGTTGTGAATACATGACTACAAAATAAATTAATACGTTAAAAAAACAAACGAGTAAACATGTAAAAAAATAGTTAGAAATATGAATAGATAAATAGATATATAAATAACAAATATGTACACAACACACACATAACGCTCATTGGCTACTTAATGTTGTGTCTAGTCTTTGGAGGTGTGCCAGCACCACTGTCCTTATGTCTTCCCAGCCGCTTGCGCTGTAATCCTGCATAAATGAAATACACTTGTTAAGATTTGAGAATAGACACATGTTGTATCATCACCTAAATACATCCAGATTTGGTGAATGTACTCTCTTTGTAAGACAAATGGATCAACCTACCTCGCGTTTCAAGTAATGCTTCAGGAACTTGAAGTGAAGGCTCATCTTTTTGTTCACTCTGTTGACAGATTTTGATAGTCTAGATTTCAAAGCCTTTACCTGTTAGGATAAATAACAAATCATTCATTTAATATTATGTTTTGAATAACATGTAACTACTTATATTATAATCAAGAAGTATAGTATAATGTTTTCCTTTTTGCATTAATGTTTTAAGAGGCGAAAATCACAAATGACATACGCATTGATCCAGCTCCGAGGTCTGGCGATAGAGGTCATTCATAAACTTGTCAACTCCTTTCTGGTCCCAGGCGGTGGACTCATATTTACCACTGCTATACAATTTCTTTATAGCGTTCAGAGTATGCGAAATGAAGGCAATCTGTTCGTCAGCCTAGAAGAAGAGTGATTTGTATTAGTGTATGCCTTATGAATTGATGGGATATTGTGTGTACATTGATGATGATTTTTTATTTATTTGCAATCAATTTTATAAATGGTCTGTAACATAACAAAATGTGGAAAATGTGAAGGGGTCTTAATACTTCCCGAATTCAGTGTTTAATCCACTCTTAGAAAAAAAAGTTATGGATAGTACGAAACATTTTTTATGCATATTTCTTACCTTGAAATTATTGACTTGTCTGTATTGTTTGTCAGGGAAAGTGATCTGAGGTCCTCGAGAGACTTCATGACCCTGAGATGCCAAACAATATAAACAAAATATTGCATCGTTATCACTGTACAAAAAGGAGTCAGGTCATTTAAATGAAACATAGCAGCTCATGAAATGTTGAAAAGAAGACAAGAGCTCAATGACCAGGAACAAGTGAATAAACATGACCCTATATCCTACCATTTTCTTAAGCATCGTTATGGTGTTGTTGCTGAACACTTGGAACATGCTCGGAGACCGAGGCAGTGTCTTCATCCATGTGCATCCGATGGTTTTATTCCAGGTGCAAATCGTCATGACCAAGCACATCCAAAAGCTGATTGAACCCATTTTAGCGTAGGTCTACTGTAGTTCTCGGTCTGTCCGCAATCAACGTTGGTGCACTTCCGAAAGATAGACTACTTCGTATAATTCCGACAAAAAATGTTAGTTTTCCGGAACGGATAAAGAGATAAAGTGTTCTTCCTGACTGAACAATACCAGTTCTGCCACCCAAGTTCTGCCATTCTCCAACCTGTGTCGATCCTTTATACAACGAGTCTGCAAGGTATTCCAAAAGTGAAAGGTGGAAGTTCCCTTACACTTTCATACCTGAGTGTTGTTGTACGTGTGGAGAAAATGCACCAAAAGGACAGGTGCATCGCTCGAATAATTGTTACATCTTGAGCTATTTGCTATTTTATCATGACATTTTGACCTTTCAACCAGGATAATTTTGATGAAAAAAAAATAAACATGTGAATCTATCGGACTATGGGCATAAATAAATATCACCATGTAGAACACATTTAGTTTGGCCTTTCACTTCGAAAACCAAAGTATTTCATGTTTGAAAACGCAACACCTTTTCATTTGCACACAGAAACTTTGGTGTCAACTACGTTGTAACCACCTGCTTAAAGGGTAATTGTGGTTTGTGGACCCCAACTGTCTATGTAAAGATACAGATCAACCGTGTATGGGTTGTATGAATTAAACACTCAAAATGACGTTATTTCGTTTTAGAAACCGGTTTGGGTGGTCTGAAATATTTTGATAGACCCCCTTCTATATGCTCCCGGTTTTCAGAAAAAGACACTGGTAGCCTATGAAGTGCACAGGTAGTATTGACCTTAATAGTGCTTAAATTTGAGCCTATATTGCGGGGGCTTTTGAATCTGGGCCAATAGGAATGTGTGCGTATGATAGGTCTTTCACGTAGATAATATGTCAAAGTATTCAAAAGTCTTGTCTTTAATGGACTTGTAAACACATATTTTATTTATTCCTCCAGTCATGTAAGTTGATGGGATCTCTGCATCTATTACCTTTCCTCCCCAGCGACTGAAGAGTATAGGCTTTGTTTTAAGAGCGATTGGTACTCTACACTGAACTATCATTCAAATTATAATAATGATTATGTTGCATAATATCCAGTATATACTTTATATTATGAATAACTATATGAATAAACCATTTTGTACAGTGATATGATGCCACAGTCATATATATGACCTCTTGTCTAAAAGTCTATTCCCAAGGAGATTATTGTTTTTCATTGGAAACAGGAGACAAAGGGCTGTGAGACAGAGGTTTAGTCCTAGACACATGAAACGTGGAATGTATACGGAGGGTGCGTGGAAACAGGAGACGGACAGCAGAGGGGCTAAGGATTTTAGAGATGTGGAAAGGGGCGATGAAACGGGGGTAAAGTTCACGAGACTCCACCTGGAGGGGCTGGTCCCTTCTGCACGAGCCGATAGCGGGGATCAGCAGTCCGTAGGCGATTCGTAGTTCGCCGATACCTAGAGGTGGTCTTCCAGGTACTCCGGGCTCTCTTCCAGGTACGGCAACAGCGGAGGACGAACATCGGGGCAGAGGGTATGCTAACTTCTTCCTCTTGCTCAGGAAAGAGCGGGGGCTGATATCCCAAGTAACACTTGAAGGGCGATTAGGGAAGGGTGTTACGGGCGTATTCCACCCACACAAGTTGCTGGATCCAGGTGGTGGCGTTGGCAGAGGCGAGGCAATGAAAAGCCGTCTCCAAGTCCTGACTGGCTCGCTCCGACTGACTGTTAGTTTAGGGGTGAAAACCAGAGGACAGGCTGTCACGAGACCAAATGAGGGTGCAGAATGCCTTCCAGAACTGAGGACCACGATTGGAGACCAAGTCAACCGGAAGTCCATGGATATGGAAGAAGTGCTGCAGCATGAGCTGAGCCGTCTCCTTGGCTGAGGGTAACTTGGGAAGGGGAATAAAATGGGTGGATAGAAGACTTATCCACCACTGTCAGGATCGTGGTAATGCCATCTGATAGAGAAAGACCAGTAACAATTTTTAATTTTTAAAAAATTTCACCTTTATTTAACCAGGTAGGCTAGTTGAGAACAAGTTCTCATTTGCAACTGCGACCTGGCCAAGATAAAGCATAGCAGTGTGAACAGACAACACAGAGTTACACATGGAGTAAACAATTAACAAGTCAATAACACAGTAGAAAAAAGGGGGAGTCTATATACATTGTGTGCAAAAGGCATGAGGAGGTAGGCGAATAATTACAATTTTGCAGATTAACACTGGAGTGATAAATGATCAGATGGTCATGTACAGGTAGAGATATTGGTGTGCAAAAGAGCAGAAAAGTAAATAAATAAAAACAGTATGGGGATGAGGTAGGTGAAAATGGGTGGGCTATTTACCAATAGACTTTGTACAGCTGCTGCGATCGGTTAGCTGCTCAGATAGCAGATGTTTGAAGTTGGTGAGGGAGATAAAAGTCTCCAACTTCAGCGATTTTTGCAATTCGTTCCAGTCACAGGCAGCAGAGAACTGGAACGAAAGGCGGCCAAATGAGGTGTTGGCTTTAGGGATGTGACCAGTGAACTGAGATAAGGCGGAGCTTTACCTAGCATGGACTTGTAGATGACCTGGAGCCAGTGGGTCTGGCGACGAATATGTAGCGAGGGCCAGCCGACTAGAGCATACAAGTCGCAGTGGTGGGTGGTATAAGGTGCTTTAGTGACAAAACAGATGGCACTGTGATAAACTGCATCCCGTTTGCTGAGTAGAGTGTTGGAAGCAATTTTGTAGATGACATCGCCGAAGTCGAGGATCGGTAGGATAGTCAGTTTTACTAGGGTAAGTTTGGCGGCGTGAGTGAAGGAGGCTTTGTTGCGGAATAGAAAGCCGACTCTTGATTTGATTTTCAATTGGAGATGTTTGATATGAGTCTGGAAGGAGAGTTTACAGTCTAGCCAGACACCTAGGTACTTATAGATGTCCACATATTCAAGGTCGGAACCATCCAGGGTGGTGATGCTGGTCAGGCGTGCGGGTGCAGGCAGCGAACGGTTGAAAAGCATGCATTTGGTTTTACTAGCGTTTAAGAGCAGTTGAAGGCCACGGAAGGAGTGTTGTATGGCATTGAAGCTCGTTTGGAGGTTAGATAGCACAGTGTCCAAGGACGGGCCGGAAGTATATAGAATGGTGTCGTCTGCGTAGAGGTGGATCAGGGAATCGCCCGCAGCAAGAGCAACATCATTGATATATACAGAGAAAAGAGTCGGCCCGAGAATTGAACCCTGTGGCACCCCGTAGAGACTGCCAGAGGACCGGACAGCATGCCCTCCGATTTGACACACTGAACTCTGTCTGCAAAGTAATTGGTGAACCAGGCAAGGCAGTCATCCGAAAACCGAGGCTACTGAGTCTGCCGATAAGAATATGGTGATTGACAGAGTCGAAAGCCTTGGCAAGGTCGATGAAGACGGCTGCACAGTACTGTCTTTTATCGATGGTGGTTATGATATCGTTCAGTACCTTGAGCGTGGCTGAGGTGCACCCGTGACCGGCTCGGAAACCAGACTGCACAGCGGAGAAGGTACGGTGGGATTCGAGATGGTCAGTGACCTGTTTGTTGACTTGGCTTTCGAAGACCTTAGAAAGGCAGGGCAGGATAGATATAGGTCTGTAACAGTTTGGGTCCAGGGTGTCTCCCCCTTTGAAGAGGGGGATGACTGCGGCAGCTTTCTAATCCTTGGGGATCTCAGACGATATGAAAGAGAGGTTGAACAGGCTGGTAAATAGGGGTAATAGGGGTTGCGACAATGTCCAGAGAGATATGGGATGATGGGCGGTGAGAGGGAGTGCTTGAAGAAGGCCATCCGGAGCTTGCCGCGGAGTCTTATTTTGTGCACACAGCGCAGGCGGCGACATCATGAACCATGGAAGGCCACCAAAAGCGCCGGATGAAAGCCAGGGTTGTTATTCACACAATTGGTTAATAATTATTTATTATTATTTATTTCTTGAATGCGGTCCAACTGTTTGCAAAAGTAGTGGTTCTCAGGATTTGAGAGCAACTTCCCTATCTCTGTAATGTCAAAGGTTAGTGGAGAGTGAATATCAAACAATGATTAAACCTCAGATCCACAAATTAGCTTTTAAAGCATGTCTGCGAGATCTTTTAGATCAGATGAGGTGAATAAATAATCCCAAATCCCTGAATATCTTGAGTTCGGTCAAGTATGGTAATTCATCTCTGGACTGTGTATAATTGCAATCAGAAGCTCAAAATATCTCGCAATCCTTCCTAAATGAGCTGTGGAAGTGAATGCAAACTCACGAATGTCACTATGAGGATAAAGATTATTTTAAAATAGCTACAGTGTGTATTGGCTGAGCTGATAGAAAACTCTGCATGGATCAACACCATTGCCTTCACTCCACATTACAGGCCTGAATGACAAAGTGAAAAGTAGTAGACCTATTCAAAAATAACCCATTCTAAAACATCCATTTGGGTTGCAACATTGCAGTTAAGTAATATTGCAAGACAACATGACAAATTAATGAACTTTTGTGTCTAAATAATAAATGTTGTGGCAAATCCAACACAACACATCACAGAGTGAAACTGTTGGTATTTTCAAGTTTTACAGTGGCTGCATCTGTCACGTTCTGACCTTTATTTCCTTTGTTTTGTCATTATTTAGTATGGTCAGGGCGTGAGTTGGGGTGGGCAGTCAATGTTTGTTTTTCTATGATTTTGGGATTTCTATGTTTCGGCCTAGTATGGTTCTCAATCAGAGGCAGGTGTTGTTGGTTGACTCTGATTGAGAATCATACTTAGGTAGCCTGGGTTTCACTGTTTGTTTGGGGGTGTTTGTTTCCGTGTCTGTGTTTTTCACCACACGGTACTGTTTTGGGTTTCGTTCGGTCCACGTTTATTGTTTTTGTATTCAGTTGTGTTCATGTTGAGCATTTCTTATTAAAAGAACCATGGACACTTACGACGCCGCATATTGGTCCTCCGATCCTTCTCGCCTCTCCTCTTCAGACGAAGAGGAGGAAAACCCTGACAGCATCATGTTATGGGTAGACTTGTCACCAGAAGGGACTGAGGAGTTTGTCGGGATCAAAATAAATATGAAAGGAGCAAAGCCAAGATGAAAAATTAGAGGAAAACATGCCTTAGTTCTTTGAAGGCCTGACACTGGGTTAGCATTACATTTTTCCGTGGGACAATTACACACATTTTAAGGCAAAAGACACACCAGAATGGCTTTCAAAGTGGTGTTTAGTGTTCCTCAGTGGTCAAGTTAAAGACAATGTATGAATACTGCTATCTATCAATAATTCCCAAACAAATTGACTGAGCTTGAGAAATTTGACAAACTCCATGAGCTCCAAAAGTATTGGGACAGGACACGTTTGGTTGTTTTGGCTCTGTACTCCAGCACTTTGGATTTGAAATGATACATGACTATGAGGTTAATGTGCAGACTGTCAGCTTTCATTTGGTGGTATTTTCATCCATTTCGGTTTAACTGAAATTAATCCATTTTAGAATAAGGCTGTAACGTAACAACACTTTCCGAACGTACTGTATATGTGTCACGACTTCCACCGAAGGTGGCTCCTCTCCCGGTTCACGCCGCGCTCGGCGCTCGTCGTCGCTGGACTACTAGCTGCCACCGATCCCTTCTCTTTTTTGTTTGGTTTTGTCTGGTTGTGCACCTGTGTCTAGTTTAGGTTATTAGTGGGGTATTTAATCTCGCCCTTCCCTCTTGGGTTTGTGCGGGAGTGTTTGTTAGCTGTCATTTGTTTGGGTTGCGTTTCGGGTTTGTTCTGTTGAACAGGTGTTTTTTCTGGACCGCGTTCCTGTTGTTTTGTGGCTACTGTTGTGGTCCTGTTCCTGTTCTTTGGACTTGTAATAAACGCCCTTCCTTGTAATTCGCTCTCTCCTGCGCCTGACTCCACACCCACCTCTCCTAGGGAGATTTTGACAGAATCCTTCACCACAATCATGGAGTCAGCAGGAGAGGACGCGCCCTCTCCGTCCATGGAGGAACGTGTCCTCTAGCATACAGCGGTGCTACACCGTCTGGGGACGGCCATGGATCCAGTGATGTCGAGAATTGAGAGATGGGAGAGGAGCGGCCTCCCTACCCCGTCTTCAGCCACTCTCCAGCCTGCACCACCACCTTCTCTGGCGCTGTCCGGCCCCAGCGGGATTCGGCTCGCGCTCCCGAGGGAGTACGATGGGATGGCTGCCGGGTGTAAGGGGTTCCTGCTCCAGCTGGATCTTTACCTGGCGACCGTTCACCCGACTCCCTCGGGAGAGGAGAGTGTCAACGTCCTCGTCTCCTGCCTTTCGGGCAAAGCCCTGGAGTCGGCCAACGCGGTCTGGGAGGGTCCAGACTCAGCGAGGGACCATTACCCAGAGGTCACCCGCCTCTGGTGATTGGCTGTGTCATCTGAGGCAGGAGACGGGGAGCGCACAGGACTTCACTCTGGAGTTCCTTACCCTGGCCGCCGGCGCAGGGTGGAATGACAGGGCCCTGATGGACACTATAAGTGTAGACTGCGAGAGGACGCCCACAGGGAGCTAGCTTGTCGAGACACCACCCTCACTCTGGACCAACTGATCGACATGTCCATCAGGCTGGACAACTTGCTGGCAGCTCGTGGGCATCCAAATAGGGTTCTGTTCATTCCACCGTCCAGCCCTCCCACTCCAACACCCATGGAGTTAGGGGGTGATGCAGCTAGGGCGACCGGAGGAGGAGCCTCCTGTAACGGCTGTCGTTGGTGGAAGACGGAGTAGACCAAAGCGCAGCGTGGTACGTGTTCATGATGCCTTTAATAAACTGAACACTGAATACAAACAAACAAAAGAATAAAGGAAAACCGAAATAGTCCCGTATGGTGAAAACACTGAAACGGAAAATAATCACCCACAAATCAAAATGGGAAAACAGGCTACCTAAGTCTTGCTCTCAATCAGAGACAACGATAGACAGCTGCCTCAGATTGAGAACCATACCAGGCCAAACACATAGAAAAAGAAAACCTCGACCTACGACATAGAATACCCACCCACATTACACCCTGACCAAACTAAAAATAGAAACATACAAAGCAATCTACGGTCAGAGCGTGAAACCTCCTCCTGCACCAGTTGTGGTCGGAGAGGGCAAACTTCTGACCGGTGTTGGAGGAGCTCGTCTGGGAGTCAAGAGGGCAGACAGAGCACTGCTCCGACACCTCAGGTGAGTCAGCACCAGGATCACCCGAGCTCCCTGATGGTCATTTGTATGTGTTGATTTCCTTTCTTGAGTTTTCCCCTCATTCCCAGCATAAGGCGCTAGTAGATTCAGGCGCAGTGGGAAGTTTTATGGACCCCGGGTTTGCGCTTAAGTTAGGGATTCCCTTGGTTCAGATGGACCAACCCTTCCCCGTGCATGCCCTACATAGTCGACCATTAGGGTCAGGGCTGGTCAGAGAGGCCACGGTTCCACTGGACATGGTGACGAAGGGGGGTCATGAGGAGCGGATTAGTCTCTTCCTCATTGATTCTCCTGCGTTTCCACCGGTGCTGGGGATTCCCTGGTTGGCTTATCACAATCCTAAAATTTTGTGGAAACAGGGGGCTCATGAGGGATGGTCATATGAGTGCTCAGGTAGGTGTGTGGGAGTTTCCATCAGTGCGACGACGGTGGAGAGTCCAGACCAAGTCTCCACCATGCGGCTTCCCCCTGAATATGCCGATTTGGCTATCGCTAAATGTGAAAAGAGGTCGACCCAATTACCATATCATCGACGAGGGGATTGTGCGATAAACCTCCAGGTGAACTCCACACTTCCCAGGAGTCATGTGTATCCCCTGTCACAGGACGAGATGGTGGCTATGGAGACATATGTCACCGAATCTCTGGGACAGGGGTACATTCGGCCCTCCACGTAACCCGCCTCCTTGAGTTAATTTTTTTGTGAAGAAGAAGGCTTGAGGTCTGCGTCCGTGTATAGACTACAGAGGTCTAAATTCCATTACAGTGGGGTTCAGTTACCCGCTACCTCTCATCGCATTGCGGCCGTGCGTAATTGGCTGACTCCGACCACAGTAAAGGAGGTGCAGCGGTTTTTAGGGTTTGACAATTACTACCGGAGGTTTATCCGGGGTTTTGGTTAGGTGGCTGCTCCCATTACCTCACTGCTGAAGGGGGGGCCTGTGCGTTTACGGTGGGCGGCGGAGGCGGACATGGTCTTTGGTCGTCTGAAGGCGTTGTTTACCGATGCTCCCGTATTGGCGCATCCTGACCCCTCTTTGGCATTCATAGTGGAGGTGGACGCGTCCGAGGCTGGTGTTGGCATCATGCTATCACAGTCCTTGGGCACGCCCCCGAAGCTTCGCCCCTGCACTTTCTTCTCTAGGAAGCTCAGTCCGGCAGAGCGAAACTATGATGTGGGGGACTGGGAGTAGCGGTAAAAGCTGGTGGTAAAAGCTCTGAAGGTGTGGAGACATTGGCTTGAGGGGGAGAAACACTCTTTTCTCATCTGGACTGACCACCGTAATCTGGAGTACATCTGGGCAGAGAGGAGACTGAATCCTTGTCAGGCAAGGTGGGCAATGTTTTTCACCAGCTTTTGTTTCACCATCTCTTACAGACCAGGTTCACTGACGCACTGTCCCGTCTCAACGATACCGAGGAGTGGTCCATCGATCCCACCCCCATACTTCCGACTTCTTGTCTGGTGGCACCGGTGGTATGGGAGGTGGACATGGAAATCGAGCAGGCTTCATGGTTAGGACCCACTCCAGCACAGTGTCCAGCTGGTCGGAGGTATGTCCCACTTGGTGTTCGCGATAGATCGATCAGGTGGGCCCACAAGCTACCCTCCTCTGGTCATCCGGGGATCGAGAGGACGTTGCAGCGTCTTAGGGGGAAGTACTGGTGGCCCACCTTGGCCAAAGACGTGAGGGTTTATGTTTCCTCCTGTTCGGTGTGTGCGCCCAGTGTAAGGCTCCTAGACACCTGTCCAGAGGGAAGTTTACAGCCCCCGTTCCACAGCGGCCTTGGTCACACCTGTCTGTGGACTTCCTCACCGATCTTCCTCCATCACAGGGGGAACACCACGATCCTGGTCGTTGTGGATCGGTTATCTAAGTCCTGCCATCTCCTCCCTTTGCCCGGCTTTCCTGCGGCCCTACAAACTGCGGAGGCACTGTTTACACATGGCTTCCGGCACTACGGGTGCCAGAGGAAAAAGTTTCTGATCTGGACCCATCTCTGCTAGGTGAGTTCCACCGCCTCCATCCGGATCGCCCTGCGCCTCGCCCTCCAGGTCGTCCTCGAGGCTGTAATTTCAGCCCTTTTACTATTTATTTTCAAATATAGACTAACAGTTTTCTAACACAGATGCTAAACATGAAACACATTACTATTTTGCTTGGTTGGTTGTTTTTGCTGTCCTTAGTACATGCATTCAGTCTCCTCTTACAGTGTGCTGATAACTCACCATCTGGTCCAGCAGGGAAAGGTATTCTGCGCTCAAGTGACCGTAGTGGTGTGGGATCCAGTCACAGCAATGACACACGCTCTGCATACTGCAAATAATAAGAAAAATACACGTCCAACCCTGCATTGTATACATTGTAAATAGCAGTTTGTTTCGCTATTAGTTTTCCATATGAGTTTGAACATATTAATTGTGTTAATTAAGTAGTTTTTTCTGGAATTGGGAAAGGGAAAACTGTATGGAGAATTTCCCACCGATCAACCTACCGGAGGCGGGGACTTCCATTTTCCAGACTAGCGCATGCAGCAATTGGAATTCCATGCCTGCTCCGTCTCCTGGACGAAAAAAATCAAGTAAATCTCTACACATTCTCCTTGAAATCAGTTTAAATTATAATTGAACCACAAAATGAATTTATCCCTTTTAGTTATCGGCTAGACTATTACTATAGCGACTATAGGCTATTCGCGAGCTTTGCTTTCAACTGCTAATAACTTCGCTTGAACCGAAAAAAAATTCCGATAACAATATCGTCGAAGTCGAAATAAAACCCACACTTCTTAAGAAATATAGCCATATAAGACATTAATTTAGTGGTTTTCGTTCAAAGTTAGTCCGAACAATTGTTCCGTAGTCTTCTGCTGTTGCGCTACATCTGAAAAGTGAATGGGGAACGTCAGAGTCAATACCCACATCTCTCAACTTTCATTTTCATGATGACGTAACCAACTTTCACCTTACTGTTGTCAGCTGGGGTGCAATGTTGACAAGCAACGACAACATATTTTGTTTGAACTTTCTATTTGTCGTTTTTTTTACACGGGGAAAATGAAAAATAATATGTGACAAAAGTACCTTGGTATAGGCTACGATATCAGGGATATTTTCCCTAAAGAGTCAATCTTTTTGACAGGGCTATTCTATCTTTTTACATTTTTTATAAATAAAATATTTTATGGGGTAGATCAGCTTTAATATTGCAGATAGATTGTAGCTTCCATCAATGTATTTGTCTGCATCACTTCCAATCGCCCGTGTGTGTGTGTGTGTGTGTGTGTGTGTGTGTGTGTGTGTGTGTGTGTGTGTGTGTGTGTGTGTGTGTGTGTGTGTGTGTGTGTGTGTGTGTGTGTGTGTGTGTGTGTGTGTGTGTGTGTGTGTGTGAGTGTGTGTGTGTGTGTGTGTGTCATAGTGCTATGCACGTTTTTGACTATGCAAGTCAAATCTTGGCATTGGTTCATTTCTCCCCTTTTCTATATAATATTGGGATTAATCCATAGTATTCAAATCCTGTTCAACTGTAAAGATCATATACTTTAGGGAAGTGGTCACCAAAACTGTCTGCACGGTCCTGGAGACCAGCAGGAGAAGGTGCAGGCTTTTGTTCCAACCCAGTTCGAAAACACCTGTTCCATCAGGGTCTTGATAAAATGTCATGGGTGGAATCATATTGAAATGTCATGTTATAGGCTGAAATTAAAGATGTAGCCTAATTATTCTGCTGCATTTATTCACTCCAACTCTCTGAGATGCTTTATAAATACGGGCCTTGGTGTTATTCTATATAGCCTTAATAGGACCAGCCATGAGGATTCATAATAGTGACACTTGAAACGTGATACCAAAGAGTCAGAGAGCTATATTTCCCATCACATATAGTTTTACAAATTTAAGTTAAGGGTTTAGGGGAATTGGTACCCTAGTAAGCAGGACAATAACAGTAGCAACAGGGCTACGGCCACAACACAGAACCACTGGTAGAGTCTTTGCCGTGTGACTATGTTCAAAGTGTTGAAGTCGCTGACGTCTTCATGGGTTTTTGCGCTAGTAGTGATACCTGTCAATGGTGCTGAAACGTCTTCTTACGTCACATGACACGCCTGTGTTGGACGCATTTTCGCAAGTTGTGCAATGTCATCAGTTCCAGTCTTCTCCCCAGTAATCATAGACACCTTTGGCCGACATATCGAATTGGGAATATGTAGTGTTTCCTCTGCAGCAATTCGACCATTAAGGACTGACTCTAGCAGTCTCCCCTGAACACTTGATGTTGAGATGTGTCTGTTACTTGAACTCTGTGAAGCATTTATTTGGGCTGCAATTTCTGAAGCTGGTACCTCTAATGAACTTCTCCTCTGCAGCAGATGTAACTCTGTGTCTTTCTTTCCTGTGGTTGTCCTCATGAGAGCCAGTTTCATCATAGCGCTTGATGGTTTTTGAAACTGCACTTGAAGAAACATTCAATGTTCTTGAAATTTCCCGCATTGACTGACATTTATGTCTTAAAGTAATGATGGACTGTCACTTCTCTTTGCTTATTTGAGCTGTTCCTGACAGAAATATGGACTTGGTATTTTAGAAAATAGTGCTATCTTTTGTATACCACCCCTACCTTGTCACAACACAACTGATTGGCTAAAATACATTAAGAAGGAAAGACATTCCACAAATTAACTTTGAACAAGGACCACCTGTTAATTGAAATGCATTCCAGGTGACTACCTCCTGAAGCTGGTTCAGAGAATGCCAAGAATGTGCAAAGCTGACATCCAAGCTGGGTGTATACTTTGAAGAATTTCAAATATAACATATATTTGGATTTGTTTAACAATTTTTTGGTTACTACATGATTCCATATGTGTTATTTCATAGTGTTGATGTCTTCACTATTATTCTGCAATGTAGAAAATAGTAAAGATAAAGAAAAACCCTGAGGTGTGTCCAAACTTTTGACTGGTACTGTGTATATATACTCCGGACTCCGACATATTTCTATGTTTCTTATGTCCATTCATTTTCTTTTAGATTTGTGTGTATTGTTTTGTATTGTCAGATATTACTGCAGTGTTAGAGCTAGAAAAACAAGCATATAGCTACAGCCGTTAAAACATCTGCTAAATGTGTGTATGGGATAAATTACAATTGAGTTGATTAAAAAAGATTACAGCTGTAGAGGACACATTTATTTAATTATAATATATTTTATTATTACAATAACAAACATTTCCTATCAGATTGCAATAATAAATACAGTCTGCAATGGCCTTCATGAATACAAAAAAAATGCACGGAAACATTGATACATTAGGCTATGTATAGCCTTAGTCAATCACATCATTATTCATAATGAAAAAATGATTAACTCCTCGGAGTTGTGAATACATGACTACAAAATAAATTAATACGTTAAAAAAACAAACGAGTAAACATGTAAAAAAATAGTTAGAAATATGAATAGATAAATAGATATATAAATAACAAATATGTACACAACACACACATAACGCTCATTGGCTACTTAATGTTGTGTCTAGTCTTTGGAGGTGTGCCAGCACCACTGTCCTTATGTCTTCCCAGCCGCTTGCGCTGTAATCCTGCATAAATGAAATACACTTGTTAAGATTTGAGAATAGACACATGTTGTATCATCACATAAATACATCCAGATTTGGTGAATGTACTCTCTTTGTAAGACAAATGGATCAACCTACCTCGCGTTTCAAGTAATGCTTCAGGAACTTGAAGTGAAGGCTCATCTTTTTGTTCACTCTGTTGACAGATTTTGATAGTCTAGTTTTCATAGCCTTTACCTGTTAGGATAAATAACAAATCATTAATTTAATATTATGTTTTGAATAACATGTAACTACTTATATTATAATCAAGAAGGATAGTATAATGTTTTCCTTTTTGCATTAATGTTTTAAGAGGCGAAAATCACAAATGACATACGCATTGATCCAGCTCCGAGGTCTGGCGATAGAGGTCATTCATAAACTTGTCAACTCCTTTCTGGTCCCAGGCGGGGGACTCATATTTACCACTGCTATACAATTTATTTATAGCGTTCAGAGTATGCGAAATGAAGGCAATCTGTTCGTCAGCCTAGAAGAAGAGTGATTTGAATTAGTGTATGCCTTATGAATTGATGGAAAATAACAAAAACATTATAGCAATTTTGTAAATTCGTTATAACCTAATTATATACAGTGCATTCGGAAAGTGTTCAGAACACTTAAATATCTGTACATTTTGTTACGTTACAGCCTTATTTTCAAATGTAATAAATATGATTTCATTCATCAATCTAAAGACAATAACTCATAACGACCAAGCCAAAACATGTTTTTCGACATTTTCGCTAATTTATGAAAATCAAAAACTGTTTTTGCTTCTTCATTATGGGATATTGTGTGTACATTGATGATGATTTTTTATTTATTTGCAATCAATTTTAGAAATGGTCTGTAACATAACAAAATGTGGAAAATGTGAAGGGGTCTGAATACTTCCCGAATTCAGTGTTTAATCCACTCTTAGAAAAAAAAGTTATGGATAGTACGAAACATTTTTATGCATATTTCTTACCTTGAAATTATTGACTTGTCTGTATTGTTTGTCAGGGAAAGTGATCTGAGGTCCTCGAGAGACTTCATGACCCTGAGATGCCCAAAAATATAAACAAAATATTGCATCGTTATTACTGTACAAAAAGGAGTCAGGTCATTTAAATGAAACATAGCAGCTCATGAAATGTTGAAAAGAAGACAAGAGCTCAATGACCAGGAACAAGTGAATAAACATGACCCTATATCCTACCATTTTCTTAAGCATCGTTATGGTGTTGTTGCTGAACACTTGGAACATGCTCGGAGACCGAGGCAGTGTCTTCATCCATGTGCATCCGATGGTTTTATTCCAGGTGCAAATCGTCATGACCAAGCACATCCAAAAGCTGATTGAACCCATTTTAGCGTAGGTCTACTGTAGTTCTCGGTCTGTCCGCAATCAACGTTGGTGCACTTCGGAAAGATAGACTACTTCGTATAATTCCGACAAAAAATGTTAGTTTTCCGGAACGGATAAAGAGATAAAGTGTTCTTCCTGACTGAACAATACCAGTTCTGCCACCCAAGTTCTGCCATTCTCCAACCTGTGTCGATCCTTTATACAACGAGTCTGCAAGGTATTCCAAAAGTGAAAGGTGGAAGTTCCCTTACACTTTCATACCTTAGTGTTGTTGTACGTGTGGAGAAAATGCACCAAAAGGACAGGTGCATCGCTCGAATAATTGTTACATCTTGAGCTATTTGCTATTTTATCATGACATTTTGACCTTTCAACCAGGATAATTTTGATGAAAAAAAAAATAAACATGTGAATCTATCGGACTATGGGCATAAATAAATATCACCATGTAGAACACATTTAGTTTGGCCTTTCACTTCGAAAACCAAAGTATTTCATGTTTGAAAACGCAACACCTTTTCATTTGCACACAGAAACTTTGGTGTCAACTACGTTGTAACCACCTGCTTAAAGGGTAATTGTGGTTTGTGGACCCCAACTGTCTATGTAAAGATACAGATCAACCGTGTATGGGTTGTATGAATTAAACACTCAAAATTACTTTATTTCGTTTTAGAAACCGGTTTGGGTGGTCTGAAATATTTTGATAGACCCCCTTCTATATGCTCCCGGTTTTCAGAAAAAGACACTGGTAGCCTATGAAGTGCACAGGTAGTATTGACCTTAATAGTGCTTAAATTTGAGCCTATATTGCGGGGGCTTTTGAATCTGGGCCAATAGGA
Source organism: Oncorhynchus keta (assembly GCF_023373465.1). NCBI lineage: Eukaryota > Metazoa > Chordata > Actinopteri > Salmoniformes > Salmonidae > Oncorhynchus > Oncorhynchus keta. The sequence goes on from NC_068425.1 coordinate 6,899,041, forward strand.
ATGTGTGCGTATGATAGGTCTTTCACGTAGATAATATGTCAAAGTATTCAATAGTTGTAATGAATTTCCTCCTCTTCTTCCGAAGAGGAGAGGCGAAACGGATCAGAGGACCAATACGCGGCGTGGTAATTGTCCATGGTTCTTTTTTTAATGCGTAAAGGTACACATGAACAAACTAACAAAAAAACAAGAAATGTGAAAACTCAAAACAGTCCTATCTGGTGCACACACAGAGACAGGAACAATCACCCACAAACACACAGTGAAACCCAGGCTACCTAAGTATGATTCTCAATCAGAGACAACTACTGACACCTGCCTCTGATTGAGAACCATACTAGGCCGAAACATAGAAATTCCCAAAACCTAGAAAAACAAACATAGACTGCCCACCCAACTCACGCCCTGACCATACTAACTAAATACAAAACACAGGAAATAAAGGTCAGAACGTGACAATAGTCTTGTCTTTAATGGACTTGTAAACACATATTTTATTTATTCCTCCAGGCATGTAAGTTGATGGGACCTCTGCATCTATTACCTTTCCTCCCCAGCGACTGAAGAGTATAGGCTTTGTTTTAAGAGCGATTGGTACTCTACATTGAACTATCATTCAAATTATAATAATGATTATGTTGCATAATATCCAGTATATACTTTATATTATGAATAACTATATGAATAAACCATTTTGTACAGTGATATGATGCCACAGTCATATATATATGACCTCTTGTCTAAAAGTCTATTCCCAAGGAGATTATTGTTTTTCATTGGAAACAGGAGACAAAGGGCTGTGAGACAGAGGTTTAGTCCTAGACACATGAAACGTGGAATGTATACGGAGGGTGCGTGGAAACAGGAGACGGACAGCAGAGGGGCTAAGGATTTTAGAGATGTGGAAAGGGGCGATGAAACGGGGGTGAAGTTCACGAGACTCCACCTGGAGGGGCTGGTCCCTTCTGCACGAGCCGATAGCGGGGATCAGCAGTCCGTAGGCGATTCGTAGTTCGCCGATACCTAGATGTGGTCTTCCAGGTACTCCGGGCTCTCTTCCAGGTACGGCAACAGCGGAGGACGAACATCGGGGCAGAGGGTATGCTAACTTCTTCCTCTTGCTCAGGAAAGAGCGGGGGCTGATATCCCAAGTAACACTTGAAGGGCGATTAGGGAAGGGTGTTACGGGCGTATTCCACCCACACAAGTTGCTGGATCCAGGTGGTGGCGTTGGCAGAGGCGAGGCAATGAAAAGCCGTCTCCAAGTCCTGACTGGCTCGCTCCGACTGACTGTTAGTTTAGGGGTGAAAACCAGAGGACAGGCTGTCACGAGACCAAATGAGGGTGCAGAATGCCTTCCAGAACTGAGGACCACGATTGGAGACCAAGTCAACCGGAAGTCCATGGATATGGAAGAAGTGCTGCAGCATGAGCTGAGCCGTCTCCTTGGCTGAGGGTAACTTGGGAAGGGGAATAAAATGGGTGGATAGAAGACTTATCCACCACTGTCAGGATCGTGGTAATGCCATCTGATAGAGAAAGACCAGTAACAATTTTTAATTTTTAAAAATGTCACCTTTATTTAACCAGGTAGGCTAGTTGAGAACAAGTTCTCATTTGCAACTGCGACCTGGCCAAGATAAAGCATAGCAGTGTGAACAGACAACACAGAGTTACACATGGAGTAAACAATTAACAAGTCAATAACACAGTAGAAAAAGGGGGAGTCTATATACATTGTGTGCAAAAGGCATGAGGAGGTAGGCGAATAATTACAATTTTGCAGATTAACACTGGAGTGATAAATGATCAGATGGTCATGTACAGGTAGAGATATTGGTGTGCAAAAGAGCAGAAAAGTAAATAAATAAAAACAGTATGGGGATGAGGTAGGTGAAAATGGGTGGGCTATTTACCAATAGACTTTGTACAGCTGCTGCGATCGGTTAGCTGCTCAGATAGCAGATGTTTGAAGTTGGTGAGGGAGATAAAAGTCTCCAACTTCAGCGATTTTGCAATTCGTTCCAGTCACAGGCAGCAGAGAACTGGAACGAAAGGCGGCCAAATGAGGTGTTGGCTTTAGGGATGTGACCAGTGAACTGAGATAAGGCGGAGCTTTACCTAGCATGGACTTGTAGATGACCTGGAGCCAGTGGGTCTGGCGACGAATATGTAGCGAGGGCCAGCCGACTAGAGCATACAAGTCGCAGTGGTGGGTGGTATAAGGTGCTTTAGTGACAAAACAGATGGCACTGTGATAAACTGCATCCCGTTTGCTGAGTAGAGTGTTGGAAGCAATTTTGTAGATGACATCGCCGAAGTCGAGGATCGGTAGGATAGTCAGTTTTACTAGGGTAAGTTTGGCGGCGTGAGTGAAGGAGGCTTTGTTGCGGAATAGAAAGCCGACTCTTGATTTGATTTTCAATTGGAGATGTTTGATATGAGTCTGGAAGGAGAGTTTACAGTCTAGCCAGACACCTAGGTACTTATAGATGTCCACATATTCAAGGTCGGAACCATCCAGGGTGGTGATGCTGGTCAGGCGTGCGGGTGCAGGCAGCGAACGGTTGAAAAGCATGCATTTGGTTTTACTAGCGTTTAAGAGCAGTTGAAGGCCACGGAAGGAGTGTTGTATGGCATTGAAGCTCGTTTGGAGGTTAGATAGCACAGTGTCCAAGGACGGGCCGGAAGTATATAGAATGGTGTCGTCTGCGTAGAGGTGGATCAGGGAATCGCCCGCAGCAAGAGCAACATCATTGATATATACAGAGAAAAGAGTCGGCCCGAGAATTGAACCCTGTGGCACCCCGTAGAGACTGCCAGAGGACCGGACAGCATGCCCTCCGATTTGACACACTGAACTCTGTCTGCAAAGTAATTGGTGAACCAGGCAAGGCAGTCATCCGAAAACCGAGGCTACTGAGTCTGCCGATAAGAATATGGTGATTGACAGAGTCGAAAGCCTTGGCAAGGTCGATGAAGACGGCTGCACAGTACTGTCTTTTATCGATGGTGGTTATGATATCGTTCAGTACCTTGAGCGTGGCTGAGGTGCACCCGTGACCGGCTCGGAAACCAGACTGCACAGCGGAGAAGGTACGGTGGGATTCGAGATGGTCAGTGACCTGTTTGTTGACTTGGCTTTCGAAGACCTTAGAAAGGCAGGGCAGGATAGATATAGGTCTGTAACAGTTTGGGTCCAGGGTGTCTCCCCCTTTGAAGAGGGGGATGACTGCGGCAGCTTTCTAATCCTTGGGGATCTCAGACGATATGAAAGAGAGGTTGAACAGGCTGGTAAATAGGGGTAATAGGGGTTGCGACAATGTCCAGAGAGATATGGGATGATGGGCGGTGAGAGGGAGTGCTTGAAGAAGGCCATCCGGAGCTTGCCGCGGAGTCTTATTTTGTGCACACAGCGCAGGCGGCGACATCATGAACCATGGAAGGCCACCAAAAGCGCCGGATGAAAGCCAGGGTTATTATTCACACAATTGGTTAATAATTATTTATTATTATTTATTTCTTGAATGCGGTCCAACTGTTTGCAAAAGTAGTGGTTCTCAGGATTTGAGAGCAACTTCCCTATCTCTGTAATGTCAAAGGTTAGTGGAGAGTGAATATCAAACAATGATTAAACCTCAGATCCACAAATTAGCTTTTAAAGCATGTCTGCGAGATCTTTTAGATCAGATGAGGTGAATAAATAATCCCAAATCCCTGAATATCTTGAGTTCGGTCAAGTATGGTAATTCATCTCTGGACTGTGTATAATTGCAATCAGAAGCTCAAAATATCTCGCAATCCTTCCTAAATGAGCTGTGGAAGTGAATGCAAACTCACGAATGTCACTATGAGGATAAAGATTATTTTAAAATAGCTACAGTGTGTATTGGCTGAGCTGATAGAAAACTCTGCATGGATCAACACCATTGCCTTCACTCCACATTACAGGCCTGAATGACAAAGTGAAAAGTAGTAGACCTATTCAAAAATAACCCATTCTAAAACATCCATTTGGGTTGCAACATGGCAGTTAAGTAATATTGCAAGACAACATGACAAATTAATGAACTTTTGTGTCTAAATAATAAATGTTGTGGCAAATCCAACACAACACATCACAGAGTGAAACTGTTGGTATTTTCAAGTTTTACAGTGGCTGCATCTGTCACGTTCTGACCTTTATTTCCTTTGTTTTGTCATTATTTAGTATGGTCAGGGCGTGAGTTGGGGTGGGCAGTCAATGTTTGTTTTTCTATGATTTTGGGATTTCTATGTTTCGGCCTAGTATGGTTCTCAATCAGAGGCAGGTGTCGTTAGTTGACTCTGATTGAGAATCATACTTAGGTAGCCTGGGTTTCACTGTTTGTTTGGGGTGTTTGTTTCCGTGTCTGTGTTTTTCACCACACGGTACTGTTTTGGGTTTCGTTCGGTCCACGTTTATTGTTTTTGTATTCACTTGTGTTCATGTTGAGCATTTCTTATTAAAAGAACCATGGACACTTACGACGCCGCATATTGGTCCTCCGATCCTTCTCGCCTCTCCTCTTCAGACGAAGAGGAGGAAAACCCTGACAGCATCATGTTATGGGTAGACTTGTCACCAGAAGGGACTGAGGAGTTTGTCGGGATCAAAATAAATATGAAAGGAGCAAAGCCAAGATGAAAAATTAGAGGAAAACATGCCTTAGTTCTTTGAAGGCCTGACACTGGGTTAGCATTACATTTTTCCGTGGGACAATTACACACATTTTAAGGCAAAAGACACACCAGAATGGCTTTCAAAGTGGTGTTTAGTGTTCCTCAGTGGTCAAGTTAAAGACAATGTATGAATACTGCTATCTATCAATAATTCCCAAACAAATTGACTGAGCTTGAGAAATTTGACAAACTCCATGAGCTCCAAAAGTATTGGGACAGGACACGTTTGGTTGTTTTGGCTCTGTACTCCAGCACTTTGGATTTGAAATGATACATGACTATGAGATTAATGTGCAGACTGTCAGCTTTCATTTGGTGGTATTTTCATCCATTTCGGTTTAACTGAAATGAATCCATTTTAGAATAAGGCTGTAACGTAACAACACTTTCCGAACGTACTGTATATGTGTCACGACTTCCACCGAAGGTGGCTCCTCTCCCGGTTCACGCCGCGCTCGGCGCTCGTCGTCGCTGGACTACTAGCTGCCACCGATCCCTTCTCTTTTGTTTGGTTTTGTCTGGTTGTGCACCTGTGTCTAGTTTAGGTTATTAGTGGGGTATTTAATCTCGCCCTTCCCTCTTGGGTTTGTGCGGGAGTGTTTGTTAGCTGTCATTTGTTTGGGTTGCGTTTCGGGTTTGTTCTGTTGAACAGGTGTTTTTTCTGGACCGCGTTCCTGTTGTTTTGTGGCTACTGTTGTGGTCCTGTTCCTGTTCTTTGGACTTGTAATAAACGCCCTTCCTTGTAATTCGCTCTCTCCTGCGCCTGACTCCACACCCACCTCTCCTAGGGAGATTTTGACAGAATCCTTCACCACAATCATGGAGTCAGCAGGAGAGGACGCGCCCTCTCCGTCCATGGAGGAACGTGTCCTCTAGCATACAGCGGTGCTACACAGTCTGGGGACGGCCATGGATCCAGTGATGTCGAGAATTGAGAGATGGGAGAGGAGCGGCCTCCCTACCCCGTCTTCAGCCACTCTCCAGCCTGCACCACCACCTTCTCTGGCGCTGTCCGGCCCCAGCGGGATTCGGCTCGCGCTCCCGAGGGAGTACGATGGGATGGCTGCCGGGTGTAAGGGGTTCCTGCTCCAGCTGGATCTTTACCTGGCGACCGTTCACCCGACTCCCTCGGGAGAGGAGAGTGTCAACGTCCTCGTCTCCTGCCTTTCGGGCAAAGCCCTGGAGTCGGCCAACGCGGTCTGGGAGGGTCCAGACTCAGCGAGGACCATTACCCAGAGGTCACCCGCCTCTGGTGATTGGCTGTGTCATCTGAGGCAGGAGACGGGGAGCGCACAGGACTTCACTCTGGAGTTCCTTACCCTGGCCGCCGGCGCAGGGTGGAATGACAGGGCCCTGATGGACACTATAAGTGTAGACTGCGAGAGGACGCCCACAGGGAGCTAGCTTGTCGAGACACCACCCTCACTCTGGACCAACTGATCGACATGTCCATCAGGCTGGACAACTTGCTGGCAGCTCGTGGGCATCCAAATAGGGTTCTGTTCATTCCACCGTCCAGCCCTCCCACTCCAACACCCATGGAGTTAGGGGGTGATGCAGCTAGGGCGACCGGAGGAGGAGCCTCCTGTAACGGCTGTCGTTGGTGGAAGACGGAGTAGACCAAAGCGCAGCGTGGTACGTGTTCATGATGCCTTTAATAAACTGAACACTGAATACAAACAAACAAAAGAATAAAGGAAAACCGAAATAGTCCCGTATGGTGAAAACACTGAAACGGAAAATAATCACCCACAAATCAAAATGGGAAAACAGGCTACCTAAGTCTTGCTCTCAATCAGAGACAACGATAGACAGCTGCCTCAGATTGAGAACCATACCAGGCCAAACACATAGAAAAAGAAAACCTCGACCTACGACATAGAATACCCACCCACATTACACCCTGACCAAACTAAAAATAGAAACATACAAAGCAATCTACGGTCAGAGCGTGAAACCTCCTCCTGCACCAGTTGTGGTCGGAGAGGGCAAACTTCTGACCGGTGTTGGAGGAGCTCGTCTGGGAGTCAAGAGGGCAGACAGAGCACTGCTCCGACACCTCAGGTGAGTCAGCACCAGGATCACCCGGAGCTCCCTGATGGTCATTTGTATGTGTTGATTTCCTTTCTTGAGTTTTCCCCTCATTCCCAGCATAAGGCGCTAGTAGATTCAGGCGCAGTGGGAAGTTTTATGGACCCCGGGTTTGCGCTTAAGTTAGGGATTCCCTTGGTTCAGATGGACCAACCCTTCCCCGTGCATGCCCTACATAGTCGACCATTAGGGTCAGGGCTGGTCAGAGAGGCCACGGTTCCACTGGACATGGTGACGAAGGGGGGTCATGAGGAGCGGATTAGTCTCTTCCTCATTGATTCTCCTGCGTTTCCACCGGTGCTGGGGATTCCCTGGTTGGCTTATCACAATCCTAAAATTTTGTGGAAACAGGGGCTCATGAGGGATGGTCATATGAGTGCTCAGGTAGGTGTGTGGGAGTTTCCATCAGTGCGACGACGGTGGAGAGTCCAGACCAAGTCTCCACCATGCGGCTTCCCCCTGAATATGCCGATTTGGCTATCGCTAAATGTGAAAAGAGGTCGACCCAATTACCATATCATCGACGAGGGATTGTGCGATAAACCTCCAGGTGAACTCCACACTTCCCAGGAGTCATGTGTATCCCCTGTCACAGGACGAGATGGTGGCTATGGAGACATATGTCACCGAATCTCTGGGACAGGGGTACATTCGGCCCTCCACGTAACCCGCCTCCTTGAGTTAATTTTTTTGTGAAGAAGAAGGCTTGAGGTCTGCGTCCGTGTATAGACTACAGAGGTCTAAATTCCATTACAGTGGGGTTCAGTTACCCGCTACCTCTCATCGCATTGCGGCCGTGCGTAATTGGCTGACTCCGACCACAGTAAAGGAGGTGCAGCGGTTTTTAGGGTTTGACAATTACTACCGGAGGTTTATCCGGGGTTTTGGTTAGGTGGCTGCTCCCATTACCTCACTGCTGAAGGGGGGGCCTGTGCGTTTACGGTGGGCGGCGGAGGCGGACATGGTCTTTGGTCGTCTGAAGGCGTTGTTTACCGATGCTCCCGTATTGGCGCATCCTGACCCCTCTTTGGCATTCATAGTGGAGGTGGACGCGTCCGAGGCTGGTGTTGGCATCATGCTATCACAGTCCTTGGGCACGCCCCCGAAGCTTCGCCCCTGCACTTTCTTCTCTAGGAAGCTCAGTCCGGCAGAGCGAAACTATGATGTGGGGGACTGGGAGTAGCGGTAAAAGCTGGTGGTAAAAGCTCTGAAGGTGTGGAGACATTGGCTTGAGGGGGAGAAACACTCTTTTCTCATCTGGACTGACCACCGTAATCTGGAGTACATCTGGGCAGAGAGGAGACTGAATCCTTGTCAGGCAAGGTGGGCAATGTTTTTCACCAGCTTTTGTTTCACCATCTCTTACAGACCAGGTTCACTGACGCACTGTCCCGTCTCAACGATACCGAGGAGTGGTCCATCGATCCCACCCCCATACTTCCGACTTCTTGTCTGGTGGCACCGGTGGTATGGGAGGTGGACATGGAAATCGAGCAGGCTTCATGGTTAGGACCCACTCCAGCACAGTGTCCAGCTGGTCGGAGGTATGTCCCACTTGGTGTTCGCGATAGATCGATCAGGTGGGCCCACAAGCTACCCTCCTCTGGTCATCCGGGGATCGAGAGGACGTTGCAGCGTCTTAGGGGGAAGTACTGGTGGCCCACCTTGGCCAAAGACGTGAGGGTTTATGTTTCCTCCTGTTCGGTGTGTGCGCCCAGTGTAAGGCTCCTAGACACCTGTCCAGAGGGAAGTTTACAGCCCCCCGTTCCACAGCGGCCTTGGTCACACCTGTCTGTGGACTTCCTCACCGATCTTCCTCCATCACAGGGGAACACCACGATCCTGGTCGTTGTGGATCGGTTATCTAAGTCCTGCCATCTCCTCCCTTTGCCCGGCTTTCCTGCGGCCCTACAAACTGCGGAGGCACTGTTTACACATGGCTTCCGGCACTACGGGGTGCCAGAGGAAAAAGTTTCTGATCTGGACCCATCTCTGCTAGGTGAGTTCCACCGCCTCCATCCGGATCGCCCTGCGCCTCGCCCTCCAGGTCGTCCTCGAGGCTGTAATTTCAGCCCTTTTACTATTTATTTTCAAATATAGACTAACAGTTTTCTAACACAGATGCTAAACATGAAACACATTACTATTTTGCTTGGTTGGTTGTTTTTGCTGTCCTTAGTACATGCATTCAGTCTCCTCTTACAGTGTGCTGATAACTCACCATCTGGTCCAGCAGGGAAAGGTATTCTGCGCTCAAGTGACCGTAGTGGTGTGGGATCCAGTCACAGCAATGACACACGCTCTGCATACTGCAAATAATAAGAAAAATACACGTCCAACCCTGCATTGTATACATTGTAAATAGCAGTTTGTTTCGCTATTAGTTTTCCATATGAGTTTGAACATATTAATTGTGTTAATTAAGTAGTTTTTTCTGGAATTGGGAAAGGGAAAACTGTATGGAGAATTTCCCACCGATCAACCTACCGGAGGCGGGGACTTCCATTTTCCAGACTAGCGCATGCAGCAATTGGAATTCCATGCCTGCTCCGTCTCCTGGACGAAAAAAATCAAGTAAATCTCTACACATTCTCCTTGAAATCAGTTTAAATTATAATTGAACCACAAAATGAATTTATCCCTTTTAGTTATCGGCTAGACTATTACTATAGCGACTATAGGCTATTCGCGAGCTTTGCTTTCAACTGCTAATAACTTCGCTTGAACCGAAAAAAATTCCGATAACAATATCGTCGAAGTCGAAATAAAACCCACACTTCTTAAGAAATATAGCCATATAAGACATTAATTTAGTGGTTTTCGTTCAAAGTTAGTCCGAACAATTGTTCCGTAGTCTTCTGCTGTTGCGCTACATCTGAAAAGTGAATGGGGAACGTCAGAGTCAATACCCACATCTCTCAACTTTCATTTTCATGATGACGTAACCAACTTTCACCTTACTGTTGTCAGCTGGGGTGCAATGTTGACAAGCAACGACAACATATTTTGTTTGAACTTTCTATTTGTCGTTTTTTTTACACGGGGAAAATGAAAAATAATATGTGACAAAAGTACCTTGGTATAGGCTACGATATCAGGGATATTTTCCCTAAAGAGTCAATCTTTTTGACAGGGCTATTCTATCTTTTTACATTTTTTATAAATAAAATATTTTATGGGGTAGATCAGCTTTAATATTGCAGATAGATTGTAGCTTCCATCAATGTATTTGTCTGCATCACTTCCAATCGCCCGTGTGTGTGTGTGTGTGTGTGTGTGTGTGTGTGTGTGTGTGTGTGTGTGTGTGTGTGTGTGTGTGTGTGTGTGTGTGTGTGTGTGTGTGTGTGTGTGTGTGTGTGTGTGTGTGTCATAGTGCTATGCACGTTTTTGACTATGCAAGTCAAATCTTGGCATTGGTTCATTTCTCCCCTTTTCTATATAATATTGGGATTAATCCATAGTATTCAAATCCTGTTCAACTGTAAAGATCATATACTTTAGGGAAGTGGTCACCAAAACTGTCTGCACGGTCCTGGAGACCAGCAGGAGAAGGTGCAGGCTTTTGTTCCAACCCAGTTCGAAAACACCTGTTCCATCAGGGTCTTGATAAAATGTCATGGGTGGAATCATATTGAAATGTCATGTTATAGGCTGAAATTAAAGATGTAGCCTAATTATTCTGCTGAATTTATTCACTCCAACTCTCTGAGATGCTTTATAAATACGGGCCTTGGTGTTATTCTATATAGCCTTAATAGGACCAGCCATGAGGATTCATAATAGTGACACTTGAAACGTGATACCAAAGAGTCAGAGAGCTATATTTCCCATCACATATAGTTTTACAAATTTAAGTTAAGGGTTTAGGGAATTGGTACCTAGTAAGCAGGACAATAACAGTAGCAACAGGGCTACGGCCACAACACAGAACCACTGGTAGAGTCTTTGCCGTGTGACTATGTTCAAAGTGTTGAAGTCGCTGACGTCTTCATGGGTTTTTGCGCTAGTAGTGATACCTGTCAATGGTGCTGAAACGTCTTCTTACGTCACATGACACGCCTGTGTTGGACGCATTTTCGCAAGTTGTGCAATGTCATCAGTTCCAGTCTTCTCCCCAGTAATCATAGACACCTTTGGCCGACATATCGAATTGGGAATATGTAGTGTTTCCTCTGCAGCAATTCGACCATTAAGGACTGACTCTAGCAGTCTCCCCTGAACACTTGATGTTGAGATGTGTCTGTTACTTGAACTCTGTGAAGCATTTATTTGGGCTGCAATTTCTGAAGCTGGTACCTCTAATGAACTTCTCCTCTGCAGCAGATGTAACTCTGTGTCTTTCTTTCCTGTGGTTGTCCTCATGAGAGCCAGTTTCATCATAGCGCTTGATGGTTTTTGAAACTGCACTTGAAGAAACATTCAATGTTCTTGAAATTTCCCGCATTGACTGACATTTATGTCTTAAAGTAATGATGGACTGTCACTTCTCTTTGCTTATTTGAGCTGTTCCCGACAGAAATATGGACTTGGTATTTTAGAAAATAGTGCTATCTTTTGTATACCACCCCTACCTTGTCACAACACAACTGATTGGCTAAAATACATTAAGAAGGAAAGACATTCCACAAATTAACTTTGAACAAGGACCACCTGTTAATTGAAATGCATTCCAGGTGACTACCTCCTGAAGCTGGTTCAGAGAATGCCAAGAATGTGCAAAGCTGACATCCAAGCTGGGTGTATACTTTGAAGAATTTCAAATATAACATATATTTGGATTTGTTTAACAATTTTTTGGTTACTACATGATTCCATATGTGTTATTTCATAGTGTTGATGTCTTCACTATTATTCTGCAATGTAGAAAATAGTAAAGATAAAGAAAAACCCTGAGGTGTGTCCAAACTTTTGACTGGTACTGTGTATATATACTCCGGACTCCGACATATTTCTATGTTTCTTATGTCCATTCATTTTCTTTTAGATTTGTGTGTATTGTTTTGTATTGTCAGATATTACTGCAGTGTTAGAGCTAGAAAAACAAGCATATAGCTACAGCCGTTAAAACATCTGCTAAATGTGTGTATGGGATAAATTACAATTGAGTTGATTAAAAAAGATTACAGCTGTAGAGGACACATTTATTTAATTATAATATATTTTATTATTACAATAACAAACATTTCCTATCAGATTGCAATAATAAATACAGTCTGCAATGGCCTTCATGAATACAAAAAAAATGCACGGAAACATTGATACATTAGGCTATGTATAGCCTTAGTCAATCACATCATTATTCATAATGAAAAAATGATTAACTCCTCGGAGTTGTGAATACATGACTACAAAATAAATTAATACGTTAAAAAAACAAACGAGTAAACATGTAAAAAAATAGTTAGAAATATGAATAGATAAATAGATATATAAATAACAAATATGTACACAACACACACATAACGCTCATTGGCTACTTAATGTTGTGTCTAGTCTTTGGAGGTGTGCCAGCACCACTGTCCTTATGTCTTCCCAGCCGCTTGCGCTGTAATCCTGCATAAATGAAATACACTTGTTAAGATTTGAGAATAGACACATGTTGTATCATCACATAAATACATCCAGATTTGGTGAATGTACTCTCTTTGTAAGACAAATGGATCAACCTACCTCGCGTTTCAAGTAATGCTTCAGGAACTTGAAGTGAAGGCTCATCTTTTTGTTCACTCTGTTGACAGATTTTGATAGTCTAGTTTTCATAGCCTTTACCTGTTAGGATAAATAACAAATCATTAATTTAATATTATGTTTTGAATAACATGTAACTACTTATATTATAATCAAGAAGGATAGTATAATGTTTTCCTTTTTGCATTAATGTTTTAAGAGGCGAAAATCACAAATGACATACGCATTGATCCAGCTCCGAGGTCTGGCGATAGAGGTCATTCATAAACTTGTCAACTCCTTTCTGGTCCCAGGCGGGGACTCATATTTACCACTGCTATACAATTTATTTATAGCGTTCAGAGTATGCGAAATGAAGGCAATCTGTTCGTCAGCCTAGAAGAAGAGTGATTTGAATTAGTGTATGCCTTATGAATTGATGGAAAATAACAAAAACATTATAGCAATTTTGTAAATTCGTTATAACCTAATTATATACAGTGCATTCGGAAAGTGTTCAGAACACTTAAATATCTGTACATTTTGTTACGTTACAGCCTTATTTTCAAATGTAATAAATATGATTTCATTCATCAATCTAAAGACAATAACTCATAACGACCAAGCCAAAACATGTTTTTCGACATTTTCGCTAATTTATGAAAATCAAAAACTGTTTTTGCTTCTTCATTATGGGATATTGTGTGTACATTGATGATGATTTTTTATTTATTTGCAATCAATTTTAGAAATGGTCTGTAACATAACAAAATGTGGAAAATGTGAAGGGGTCTGAATACTTCCCGAATTCAGTGTTTAATCCACTCTTAGAAAAAAAAGTTATGGATAGTACGAAACATTTTTTATGCATATTTCTTACCTTGAAATTATTGACTTGTCTGTATTGTTTGTCAGGGAAAGTGATCTGAGGTCCTCGAGAGACTTCATGACCCTGAGATGCCCAAAAATATAAACAAAATATTGCATCGTTATTACTGTACAAAAAGGAGTCAGGTCATTTAAATGAAACATAGCAGCTCATGAAATGTTGAAAAGAAGACAAGAGCTCAATGACCAGGAACAAGTGAATAAACATGACCCTATATCCTACCATTTTCTTAAGCATCGTTATGGTGTTGTTGCTGAACACTTGGAACATGCTCGGAGACCGAGGCAGTGTCTTCATCCATGTGCATCCGATGGTTTTATTCCAGGTGCAAATCGTCATGACCAAGCACATCCAAAAGCTGATTGAACCCATTTTAGCGTAGGTCTACTGTAGTTCTCGGTCTGTCCGCAATCAACGTTGGTGCACTTCGGAAAGATAGACTACTTCGTATAATTCCGACAAAAAATGTTAGTTTTCCGGAACGGATAAAGAGATAAAGTGTTCTTCCTGACTGAACAATACCAGTTCTGCCACCCAAGTTCTGCCATTCTCCAACCTGTGTCGATCCTTTATACAACGAGTCTGCAAGGTATTCCAAAAGTGAAAGGTGGAAGTTCCCTTACACTTTCATACCTGAGTGTTGTTGTACGTGTGGAGAAAATGCACCAAAAGGACAGGTGCATCGCTCGAATAATTGTTACATCTTGAGCTATTTGCTATTTTATCATGACATTTTGACATTTCAACCAGGATAATTTTGATGAAAAAAAAAATAAACATGTGAATCTATCGGACTATGGGCATAAATAAATATCACCATGTAGAACACATTTAGTTTGGCCTTTCACTTCGAAAACCAAAGTATTTCATGTTTGAAAACGCAACACCTTTTCATTTGCACACAGAAACTTTGGTGTCAACTACGTTGTAACCACCTGCTTAAAGGGTAATTGTGGTTTGTGGACCCCAACTGTCTATGTAAAGATACAGATCAACCGTGTATGGGTTGTATGAATTAAACACTCAAAATGACTTTATTTCGTTTTAGAAACCGGTTTGGGTGGTCTGAAATATTTTGATAGACCCCCTTCTATATGCTCCCGGTTTTCAGAAAAAGACACTGGTAGCCTATGAAGTGCACAGGTAGTATTGACCTTAATAGTGCTTAAATTTGAGCCTATATTGCGGGGGTTTTGAATCTGGGCCAATAGGAATGTGTGCGTATGATAGGTCTTTCACGTAGATAATATGTCAAAGTATTCAATAGTCTTGTCTTTAATGGACTTGTAAACACATATTTTATTTATTCCTCCAGTCATGTAAGTTGATGGGACCTCTGCATCTATTACCTTTCCTCCCCAGCGACTGAAGAGTATAGGCTTTGTTTTAAGAGCGATTGGTACTCTACATTGAACTATCATTCAAATTATAATAATGATTATGTTGCATAATATCCAGTATATACTTTATATTATGAATAACTATATGAATAAACCATTTTGTACAGTGATATGATGCCACAGTCATATATATGACCTCTTGTCTAAAAGTCTATTCCTGTAACGCTTCAGGTGTCGTAGGTGTGTGGAGTCAAACGCAGGAGACAGTGAGTGCAAAGCTGTGCGTCTTTAATAGCACCAACGCACCACAGGATGCTCACAATAGTAACGGCCCCAAACACAGGAAATGAGAATGTACAACGGAAACGTAACGACCAGGCACTAACACGTACCTCTACAACAGAGCCGAAGGTTACACTGAAATAATCCCGCACAACAACCAGGCGGGCCGGCTGTCTAATAAAGACAAACTAATTACCTAATTACACATGAACAGGTGCTACCACTAAACATACAAGGAGGGAGAGGAAAAACAATCAGTGGCAGCTAATAGGCCGGTGATGACGACCGCCGAGCGCCACCCGCCCGGGAAGGGGAAACACCCTCGGTCGGACTCGTGACAGTACCCCCCTCCTGACGCGCGGCTCCCGCAGCGCGCCGACACCGGCCTCGAGGTCGCCCCGGAGGACGAGGTGCAGGGCGATCCGGATGGAGGCGATGGAAATCCCTCAACATGGATGGATCCAAGATGTCCCTCACTGGTACCCAGCACCTCTCCTCCGGACCGTACCCCTCCCAGTCCACGAGGTACTGCAGGCCCCTCACCCGGCGTCTTGAGTCCAGAATGGCCCGGATCGTGTACGCCGGGGTCCCCTCGATGTCCAGAGGGGGGAGGGACCTCCGGTACCTCACTGTCCTGCAGGGGACCAGCTACCACCGGCCTGAGGAGAGACACATGAAACGAGGGGTTAATACGATAATAGGAAGGGAGTTGTAATCGATAACACACCTCGTTTATTCTCCTCAGGACTTTAAAGGGCCCTACACACTGCGGACCCAGCTTCCGGCAGGGCAAGCGGAGAGGTAGGTTTCGGGTCGAGAGCCAGACCCTGTCCCCCGGTACAAACACGGGGGCCTCACTGCGGTGGCGGTCAGCACTCCTCTTCTGCCGTCCACTCGCTTGTCGTGGAGATTCCTGGACGGCCCTCCAGGTCTCCTTGGAGCGCTGTACCCATTCCTCCACCGCAGGAGCCTCGGTCTGGCTCGGATGCCATGGTGCCAGGACCGGCTGGTATCCCAACACACACTGAAAAGGGGACACGTTAGTAGAGGAGTGGCGTAGTGAGTTCTGAGCCATTTCAGCCCAGGGAATGTATCGTGCCCACTCCCCTGGCCGATCCTGGCAATACGACCGCAGAAACCTACCCACCTCCTGGTTCATTCTCTCCACCTGCCCATTACTCTCGGGGTGATAACCGGAGGTCAGGCTGACAGGAGGTCAGGCTCCGGTTGGAGTTCCGGTTGGAGCGAGCGGTCGCATTCGCACTTCGCTCTGCAGGTTGTATAACTTTTTCATTACATTTCATTATAGTACAACGGTTGATTTGTCTAATCTTAGCAATTCTTCTTAGCTAGCTACATAGCCGTCCTTGTATCAGAGATAATTGCATAATTATCGTATTTCGTCGCCCTAACGTAGCCTTCACTGCTATTCGCCCAGGAGCTAGCTAACGCTAGCTAACGCACACAGATTAGCATCACTGTAGTGCTATTCACTCAACTGTACGACTTGATTAGTTTACTGTTAGCTAGCTACATAATCTTAGCCATTCTTCTTAGCTAGCTACATAGCCGTCCTTGTATCAGAGATAATTGCATAATTATCGTATTTCGTATTTCGTCGCCCTAACGTAGCCTTCACTGCTATTCGCCCAGGAGCTAGCAACGCTAGCTAACGCACACAGATTAGCATCACTGTAGTGCTATTCACTCAACTGTACGACTTGATTAGTTCAGTGTTAGCTAGCTACATAGCTGTCTTTGTTTCCAAGATAATTGTGTAGTTTAGTGTGTGTAGCCTTGGAGTGATTATCTTAATTCACTGAGGTTCGCTAGCCAGCTATTTGTCGTCCTTAACGTAGGAGACTCTGCTAGCTAGCCAACAGCTAACAGCTAACAGCTAGCCAACGTCTACTGAATAGAACCCAACAACCCGGTCGCATTCACAGGTAGTATCACATTTTGTTTCGAATTCAATCACCGGTCAGGGAGTATCACATTTTCATTTCATTACAGTACAACGGTTTGATTTGTTTGATCGTAGCTAGCTACATAGCTAGCTACATAGCCGTCTTTGTTTCAAAGATAATTGTGTAGTCTAGACCGATTTCCTAGGTTAGCTAGCCAGCTATTGTCGTTCTTTTAACTCAACGTAACGTAAACAACACTGCTAGCTAGCCAGCTAGCCCCCGAATAGCAGCACTGTAGAATTATTACACTCAACGGAACGACTTGATTAGTGTAGTGTCAACAACGCAGCTACTGCCAGCTAGCCTACTTTAGCAGTACTGTATCATTTTAATCATTTTAGTCAATAAGATTCTTGCTACGTAAGCTTAACTTTCTGAACATTCGAGACGTGTAGTCCGCTTGTCATTCCAATTTCCTTGCATTAGCGTAGCCTTTTCTGTAGCCTGTCAACTATGTGTCTGTCTATCCCTGTTCTCTCCTCTCTGCACAGACCATACAAACGCTCCACACCGCGTGGCCGCGACCACCCTAACCTGGTGGTCCCAGCGCGTACGACCCACGTGGAGTTCCAGGTCTCTGGTAGCCTCTGGAACTGCCAATCTGCGGCCAACAAGGCAGAGTTCATCTCAGCCTATGCCTCCCTCCAGTCCCTTGACTTCTTGGCACTGACGGAAACATGGATCACCACAGATAACACTGCTACTCCTACTGCTCTCTCCTCGTCCGCCCACGTGTTCTCGCACACCCCGAGAGCTTCTGGTCAGCGGGGTGGTGGCACCGGGATCCTCATCTCTCCCAAGTGGTCTTTCTCTCTTTCTCCCTTACCCATCTGTCTATTGCCTCCTTTGAATTCCATGCTGTCACAGTTACCAGCCCTTTCAAGCTTAACATCCTTATCATTTATCGCCCTCCAGGTTCCCTCGGAGAGTTCATCAATGAGCTTGATGCCTTGATAAGCTCCTTTCCTGAGGACGGCTCACCTCTCACAGTTCTGGGCGACTTTAACCTCCCCACGTCTACCTTTGACTCATTCCTCTCTGCCTCCTTCTTTCCACTCCTCTCCTCTTTGACCTCACCCTCTCACCTTCCCCCCCTACTCACAAGGCAGGCAATACGCTTGACCTCATCTTTACTAGATGCTGTTCTTCCACTAACCTCATTGCAACTCCCCTCCAAGTCTCCGACCACTACCTTGTATCCTTTTCCCTCTCGCTCTCATCCAACACTTCCCACACTGCCCCTACTCGGATGGTATCGCGCCGTCCCAACCTTCGCTCTCTCTCCCCGCTACTCTCTCCTCTTCCATCCTATCTTCTCTTCCCTCTGCTCAAACTTTCTCCAACCTATCTCCTGATTCTGCCTCCTCAACCCTCCTCTCCTCCCTTACTGCATCCTTTGACTCCCTATGTCCCCTATCCTCCAGGCCGGCTCGGTCCTCCCCTCCCGCTCCGTGGCTCGACGACTCATTGCGAGCTCACAGAACAGGGCTCCGGGCAGCCGAGCGGATATGGAGGAAAACTCGCCTCCCTGCGGACCTGGCATCCTTTCACTCCCTCCTCTCTACATTTTCCTCCTCTGTCTCTGCTGCTAAAGCCACTTTCTACCATTCTAAATTCCAAGCATCTGCCTCTAACCCTAGGAAGCTCTTTGCCACCTTCTCCTCCCTCCTGAATCCTCCCCCCTCCCTCCTCCCTCTCTGCAGATGACTTCGTCAACCATTTTGAAAAGAAGGTCGATGACATCCGATCCTCGTTTGCTAAGTCAAACGACACCGCTGGTTCTGCTCACACTGCCCTACCCTATGCTCTGACCTCTTTCTCCCTCTCTCTCCAGATGAAATCTCGCGTCTTGTGACGGCCGGCCGCCCAACAACCTGCCCGCTTGACCCTATCCCCTCCTCTCTTCTCCAGACCATTTCCGGAGACCTTCTCCCTTACCTCACCTCGCTCATCAACTCATCCCTGACCGCTGGCTACGTCCCTCCCGTCTTCAAGAGAGCGAGAGTTGCACCCTTCTGAAAAACCTACACTCGATCCCTCCGATGTCAACAACTACAGACCAGTATCCCTTCTCTCTTTTCTCTCCAAAACTCTTGAGCGTGCCGTCCTTGGCCAGCTCTACCGCTATCTCTCTCAGAATGACCTTCTTGATCCAAATCAGTCAGGTTTCAAGACTAGTCATTCAACTGAGACTGCTCTTCTCTGTATCACGGAGGCGCTCCGCACTGCTAAAGCTAACTCTCTCTCCTCTGCTCTCATCCTTCTAGACCTATCGGCTGCCTTCGATACTGTGAACCATCAGATCCTCCTCTCCACCCTCTCCGAGTTGGGCATCTCCGGCGCGGCCCACGCTTGGATTGCGTCCTACCTGACAGGTCGCTCCTACCAGGTGGCGTGGCGAGAATCTGTCTCCTCACCACGCGCTCTCACCACTGGTGTCCCCCAGGGCTCTGTTCTAGGCCCTCTCTTATTCTCGCTATACACCAAGTCACTTGGCTCTGTCATAACCTCACATGGTCTCTCCTATCATTGCTATGCAGACGACACACAATTAATCTTCTCCTTTCCCCCTTCTGATGACCAGGTGGCGAATCGCATCTCTGCATGTCTGGCAGACATATCAGTGTGGATGACGGATCACCACCTCAAGCTGAACCTCAGCAAGACGGAGCTCCTCTTCCTCCCGGGCAAGGACTGCCCGTTCCATGATCTCGCCATCACGGTTGACAACTCCATTGTGTCCTCCTCCCAGAGCGCTAAGAACCTTGGCGTGATCCTGGACAACACCCTGACGTTCTCAACTAACATCAAGGCGGTGTCCCGTTCCTGTAGGTTCATGCTCTACAACATCCGCAGAGTACGACCCTGCCTCACACAGGAAGCGGCGCAGGTCCTAATCCAGGCACTTGTCATCTCCCGTCTTGATTACTGCAACTCGCTGTTGGCTGGGCTCCCTGCCTGTGCCATTAAACCCCTACAACTCATCCAGAACGCCGCAGCCCGTCTGGTGTTCAACCTTCCCAAGTTCTCTCACGTCACCCCGCTCCTCCGCTCTCTCCACTGGCTTCCAGTTGAAGCTCGCATCCGCTACAAGACCATGGTGCTCGCCTACGGAGCTGTGAGGGGAACGGCACCTCAGTACCTCCAGGCTCTGATCAGGCCCTACACCCAAACAAGGGCACTGCGTTCATCCACCTCTGGCCTGCTCGCCTCCCTACCACTGAGGAAGTACAGTTCCCGCTCAGCCCAGTCAAAACTGTTCGCTGCTCTGGCCCCCAATGGTGGAACAAACTCCTCACGACGCCAGGACAGCGGAGTCAATCACCACCTTCCGGAGACACCTGAAACCCCACCTCTTCAAGGAATACCTAGGATAGGGTAAGTAAGGGTAAGTAATCCTTCTCACTCCCCCCAACAAGATTTAGATGCAAGTGGCTGTTCCACTGGTTGTCATAAGGTGTATGCACCAATTTGTAAGTCGCTCTGGATAAGAGCGTCTGCTAAATGACTTAAATGTAAATGTAAGAGACCCCCAAGCGTTCCATGAACGCTCTCCATACCCGAGACGTGAATTGGGGGCCCCGATCAGAAACGATGTCCTCCGGCACCCCGTAGTGCCGAAAGACATGGGTAAATAATGCCTCCGCAGTCTGCAGGGCTGTAGGGATACCGGGCAACGGGAGGAGACGGCAGGACTTAGAAAACCGATCCACAATCACTAGAACCGCGGTGTTCCCCTGAGACGGCGGTGGATCGGTCAGGAAATCTATGGACAGATGTCACCATGTCCAGTGGGACCGTGGTCTCCCCGACCATCCCTGACCCTAATGGCCGGCTATCTAGTGAGTGCACGGGGAAAGGAGAATCTATCGGCACCAGCGGAACCCCTAACTTAAGGGCGAGTCTGCGATCCATAAAGTTCCCAGCTGCGCCTGAATCGACTAGCGCCCTATGCTGGGAAGAGGGAAAAAAGTGAAGGAAAGAGATTAAGACAAACATATGGCCAACAAGGGATTCTGGGTGAGTCTGATGCTGACTCACCTGGGGTGACCGAGAAGCGTTCCGCCTGCCATCTCTACTCCCAGACGGACCCCCCCAGCACCGATCAGACGTGTGTCCTCTCCGACCACAGTTGGTGCAGGGAAGGCCTCCTCCTCCGGTACCCCTCGGCGCAGCCCCTCCCAACTCCATCGGAATGGGAGCGGAGGGGCTGGGTGGTGGAACGCACAGGACCCTCTCTGAACGCCCGCGGGCAGCCAGCAGATTGTCCAGTCGAATGGACATGTCAATCAGCTGATCCAGTGACAGAGTGGTGTCCCGACAAGCTAACTCCCGGCGGACGCCCTCTCGGAGACTACACCTGTAGTGGTCCATAAGGGCCCTGTCGTTCCACCCAGATCCGGCTGCCAAGGTCCGGAACTCCAGCGCGTAATCCTGGGCGCTCCTCCTCTCCTGCCTGAGATGAAAAAGTCGTTCTCCCACCGCTCGGCCGTCTAGAGGGTGATCAAACACGGCACGGAAGCGGCAGGAAAACTCTGGGTAGTGCTCCCGCTGAGTCTGGGCCATTCCAGACTGCGTTCGCCCACTCCAGAGCACGACCCGTGAGGCAGGAGATGAGGACACTCACCCTCTCCGCTCCTGAGGGAGTGGGTCTAACGGTGGCCAGGTATAGCTCCAGCTGAAGCAGAAACCCCTGGCAACCCGCCGCCGCTCCATCATAAGCCCTCGGTAGCGTCAGACGGAGGGTGCTGGAGTCGAGTGATGGGGAGTCCGGGCCGGGGTGCCGAAGGTGGAGAGAGGAGACCACTCCTCTCCCATCGGTCCATTCTCTCCATCACTTGATCCATCGCGGATCCGATCCGATGGAGAACGGTGGTGTGGTGGAGAACCCGTTCCTCCATCGATGGGAGAGGGTTGGCTGCTGCTCCTGCTGACTCCATTCAATTTGATTAGGTGCGGGATTCTGTAACGCTTCAGGTGTCGTAGGTGTGTGGAGTCAAACGCAGGAGACAGTGAGTGCAAAGCTGTGCGTCTTTAATAGCACCAACGCACCACAGGATGCTCACAATAGTAACGGCCCCAAACACAGGGAATGAGAATGTACAACGGAAACGTAACGACCAGGCACTAACACGTACCTCTACAACAGAGCCGAAGGTTACACTGAAATAATCCCGCACAACAACCAGGCGGGCCGGCTGTCTAATAAAGACAAACTAATTACCTAATTACACATGAACAGGTGCTACCACTAAACATACAAGGAGGGAGAGGAAAAACAATCAGTGGCAGCTAATAGGCCGGTGATGACGACCGCCGAGCGCCACCCGCCCGGGAAGGGGAAACACCCTCGGTCGGACTCGTGACAATTCCCAAGGAGATTATTGTTTTTCATTGGAAACAGGAGACAAAGGGCTGTGAGACAGAGGTTTAGTCCTAGACACATGAAACGTGGAATGTATACGGAGGGTGCGTGGAAACAGGAGACGGACAGCAGAGGGGCTAAGGATTTTAGAGATGTGGAAAGGGGCGATGAAACGGGGGTAAAGTTCATGAGACTCCACCTGGAGGGGCTGGTCCCTTCTGCACGAGCCGATAGCGGGGATCAGCAGTCCGTAGGCGATTCGTAGTTCGCCGATACCTAGATGTGGTCTTCCAGGTACTCCGGGCTCTCTTCGAGGTACTCCGGGCTCTCTTCCAGGTACTCCGGGCTCTCTTCCAGGTACTCCGGGCTCTCTTCCAGATACTCCGGGCTCTCTTCCAGGTACTCCGGGCTCTCTTCCAGGTACGGCAACAGCGGCGGACGAACATCGGGGCAGAGGGTATGCTAACTTCTTCCTCTTGCTCAGGAAAGAGCGGGGGCTGATATCCCAAGTAACACTTGAAGGGCGATTAGGGAAGAATGTACGGGCGTATTCCACCCACACAAGTTCCTGGATCCAGGTGGTGGCGTTGGCAGAGGCGAGGCAATGAAAAGCCGTCTCCAAGTCCTGACTGGCTCGCTCCGACTGACCGTTAGTTTAGGGGTTAAAACCAGAGGACAGGCTGTCACGAGACCAAATGAGGGTGCAGAATGCCTTCCAGAACTGAGGACCACGATTGGAGACCAAGTCAACCGGAAGTCCATGGATATGGAAGAAGTGCTGCAGCATGAGCTGAGCCGTCTCCTTGGCTGAGGGTAACTTGGGAAGGGGAATAAAATGGGTGGATAGAAGACTTATCCACCACTGTCAGGATCGTGGTAATGCCATCTGATAGAGAAAGACCAGTAACAATTTTTAATTTTTAAAAAATGTCACCTTTATTTAACCAGGTAGGCTAGTTGAGAACAAGTTCTCATTTGCAACTGCGACCTGGCCAAGATAAAGCATAGCAGTGTGAACAGACAACACAGAGTTACACATGGAGTAAACAATTAACAAGTCAATAACACAGTAGAAAAAAGGGGGAGTCTATATACATTGTGTGCAAAAGGCATAAGGAGGTATGCGAATAATTACAATTTTGCAGATTAACACTGGAGTGATAAATGATCAGATGGTCATGTACAGGTAGAGATATTGGTGTGCAAAAGAGCAGAAAAGTAAATAAATAAAAACAGTATGGGGATGAGGTAGGTGAAAATGGGTGGGCTATTTACCAATAGACTTTGTACAGCTGCTGCGATCGGTTAGCTGCTCAGATAGCAGATGTTTGAAGTTGGTGAGGGAGATAAAAGTCTCCAACTTCAGCGATTTTTGCAATTCGTTCCAGTCACAGGCAGCAGAGAACTGGAACGAAAGGCGGCCAAATGAGGTGTTGGCTTTAGGGATGTGACCAGTGAACTGAGATAAGGCGGAGCTTTACCTAGCATGGACTTGTAGATGACCTGGAGCCAGTGGGTCTGGCGACGAATATGTAGCGAGGGCCAGCCGACTAGAGCATACAAGTCGCAGTGGTGGGTGGTATAAGGTGCTTTAGTGACAAAACAGATGGCACTGTGATAAACTGCATCCCGTTTGCTGAGTAGAGTGTTGGAAGCAATTTTGTAGATGACATCGCCGAAGTCGAGGATCGGTAGGATAGTCAGTTTTACTAGGGTAAGTTTGGCGGCGTGAGTGAAGGAGGCTTTGTTGCGGAATAGAAAGCCGACTCTTGATTTGATTTTCAATTGGAGATGTTTGATATGAGTCTGGAAGGAGAGTTTACAGTCTAGCCAGACACCTAGGTACTTATAGATGTCCACATATTCAAGGTCGGAACCATCCAGGGTGGTGATGCTGGTCAGGCGTGCGGGTGCAGGCAGCGAACGGTTGAAAAGCATGCATTTGGTTTTACTAGCGTTTAAGAGCAGTTGAAGGCCACGGAAGGAGTGTTGTATGGCATTGAAGCTCGTTTGGAGGTTAGATAGCACAGTGTCCAAGGACGGGCCGGAAGTATATAGAATGGTGTCGTCTGCGTAGAGGTGGATCAGGGAATCGCCCGCAGCAAGAGCAACATCATTGATATATACAGAGAAAAGAGTCGGCCCGAGAATTGAACCCTGTGGCACCCCCGTAGAGACTGCCAGAGGACCGGACAGCATGCCCTCCGATTTGACACACTGAACTCTGTCTGCAAAGTAATTGGTGAACCAGGCAAGGCAGTCATCCGAAAAACCGAGGCTACTGAGTCTGCCGATAAGAATATGGTGATTGACAGAGTCGAAAGCCTTGGCAAGGTCGATGAAGACGGCTGCACAGTACTGTCTTTTATCGATGGTGGTTATGATATCGTTCAGTACCTTGAGCGTGGCTGAGGTGCACCCGTGACCGGCTCGGAAACCAGACTGCACAGCGGAGAAGGTACGGTGGGATTCGAGATGGTCAGTGACCTGTTTGTTGACTTGGCTTTCGAAGACCTTAGAAAGGCAGGGCAGGATAGATATAGGTCTGTAACAGTTTGGGTCCAGGGTGTCTCCCCCTTTGAAGAGGGGGATGACTGCGGCAGCTTTCTAATCCTTGGGGATCTCAGACGATATGAAAGAGAGGTTGAACAGGCTGGTAAATAGGGGTAATAGGGGTTGCGACAATGTCCAGAGAGATATGGGATGATGGGCGGTGAGAGGGAGTGCTTGAAGAAGGCCATCCGGAGCTTGCCGCGGAGTCTTATTTTGTGCACACAGCGCAGGCGGCGACATCATGAACCATGGAAGGCCACCAAAAGCGCCGGATGAAAGCCAGGGTTATTATTCACACAATTGGTTAATAATTATTTATTATTATTTATTTCTTGAATGCGGTCCAACTGTTTGCAAAAGTAGTGGTTCTCAGGATTTGAGAGCAACTTCCCCTATCTCTGTAATGTCAAAGGTTAGTGGAGAGTGAATATCAAACAATGATTAAACCTCAGATCCACAAATTAGCTTTTAAAGCATGTCTGCGAGATCTTTTAGATCAGATGAGGTGAATAAATAATCCCAAATCCCTGAATATCTTGAGTTCGGTCAAGTATGGTAATTCATCTCTGGACTGTGTATAATTGCAATCAGAAGCTCAAAATATCTCGCAATCCTTCCTAAATGAGCTGTGGAAGTGAATGCAAACTCACGAATGTCACTATGAGGATAAAGATTATTTTAAAATAGCTACAGTGTGTATTGGCTGAGCTGATAGAAAACTCTGCATGGATCAACACCATTGCCTTCACTCCACATTACAGGCCTGAATGACAAAGTGAAAAGTAGTAGACCTATTCAAAAATAACCCATTCTAAAACATCCATTTGGGTTGCAACATGGCAGTTAAGTAATATTGCAAGACAACATGACAAATTAATGAACTTTTGTGTCTAAATAATAAATGTTGTGGCAAATCCAACACAACACATCACAGAGTGAAACTGTTGGTATTTTCAAGTTTTACAGTGGCTGCATCTGTCACGTTCTGACCTTTATTTCCTTTGTTTTGTCATTATTTAGTATGGTCAGGGCGTGAGTTGGGGTGGGCAGTCAATGTTTGTTTTTCTATGATTTTGGGATTTCTATGTTTCGGCCTAGTATGGTTCTCAATCAGAGGCAGGTGTCGTTAGTTGACTCTGATTGAGAATCATACTTAGGTAGCCTGGGTTTCACTGTTTGTTTGGGGGTGTTTGTTTCCGTGTCTGTGTTTTTCACCACACGGTACTGTTTTGGGTTTCGTTCGGTCCACGTTTATTGTTTTTGTATTCACTTGTGTTCATGTTGAGCATTTCTTATTAAAAGAACCATGGACACTTACGACGCCGCATATTGGTCCTCCGATCCTTCTCGCCTCTCCTCTTCAGACGAAGAGGAGGAAAACCCTGACAGCATCATGTTATGGGTAGACTTGTCACCAGAAGGGACTGAGGAGTTTGTCGGGATCAAAATAAATATGAAAGGAGCAAAGCCAAGATGAAAAATTAGAGGAAAACATGCCTTAGTTCTTTGAAGGCCTGACACTGGGTTAGCATTACATTTTTCCGTGGGACAATTACACACATTTTAAGGCAAAAGACACACCAGAATGGCTTTCAAAGTGGTGTTTAGTGTTCCTCAGTGGTCAAGTTAAAGACAATGTATGAATACTGCTATCTATCAATAATTCCCAAACAAATTGACTGAGCTTGAGAAATTTGACAAACTCCATGAGCTCCAAAAGTATTGGGACAGGACACGTTTGGTTGTTTTGGCTCTGTACTCCAGCACTTTGGATTTGAAATGATACATGACTATGAGATTAATGTGCAGACTGTCAGCTTTCATTTGGTGGTATTTTCATCCATTTCGGTTTAACTGAAATTAATCCATTTTAGAATAAGGCTGTAACGTAACAACACTTTCCGAACGTACTGTATATGTGTCACGACTTCCACCGAAGGTGGCTCCTCTCCCGGTTCACGCCGCGCTCGGCGCTCGTCGTCGCTGGACTACTAGCTGCCACCGATCCCTTCTCTTTTTTGTTTGGTTTTGTCTGGTTGTGCACCTGTGTCTAGTTTAGGTTATTAGTGGGGTATTTAATCTTGCCCTTCCCTCTTGGGTTTGTGCGGGAGTGTTTGTTAGCTGTCATTTGTTTGGGTTGCGTTTTGGGTTTGTTCTGTTGAACAGGTGTTTTTTCTGGACCGCGTTCCTGTTGTTTTGTGGCTACTGTTGTGGTCCTGTTCCTGTTCTTTGGACTTGTAATAAACGCCCTTCCTTGTAATTCGCTCTCTCCTGCGCCTGACTCCACACCCACCTCTCCTAGGGAGATTTTGACAGAATCCTTCACCACAATCATGGAGTCAGCAGGAGAGGACGCGCCCTCTCCGTCCATGGAGGAACGTGTCCTCTAGCATACAGCGGTGCTACACCGTCTGGGGACGGCCATGGATCCAGTGATGTCGAGAATTGAGAGATGGGAGAGGAGCGGCCTCCCTACCCCGTCTTCAGCCACTCTCCAGCCTGCACCACCACCTTCTCTGGCGCTGTCCGGCCCCAGCGGGATTCGGCTTGCGCTCCCGAGGGAGTACGATGGGATGGCTGCCGGGTGTAAGGGGTTCCTGCTCCAGCTGGATCTTTACCTGGCGACCGTTCACCCGACTCCTCGGGAGAGGAGAGTGTCAACGTCCTCGTCTCCTGCCTTTCGGGCAAAGCCCTGGAGTCGGCCAACGCGGTCTGGGAGGGTCCAGACTCAGCGAGGGACCATTACCCAGAGGTCACCCGCCTCTGGTGATTGGCTGTGTCATCTGAGGCAGGAGACGGGGAGCGCACAGGACTTCACTCTGGAGTTCCTTACCCTGGCCGCCGGCGCAGGGTGGAATGACAGGGCCCTGATGGACACTATAAGTGTAGACTGCGAGAGGACGCCCACAGGGAGCTAGCTTGTCGAGACACCACCCTCACTCTGGACCAACTGATCGACATGTCCATCAGGCTGGACAACTTGCTGGCAGCTCGTGGGCATCCAAATAGGGTTCTGTTCATTCCACCGTCCAGCCCTCCCACTCCAACACCCATGGAGTTAGGGGGTGATGCAGCTAGGGCGACCGGAGGAGGAGCCTCCTGTAACGGCTGTCGTTGGTGGAAGACGGAGTAGACCAAAGCGCAGCGTGGTACGTGTTCATGATGCCTTTAATAAACTGAACACTGAATACAAACAAACAAAAGAATAAAGGAAAACCGAAATAGTCCCGTATGGTGAAAACACTGAAACGGAAAATAATCACCCACAAATCAAAATGGGAAAACAGGCTACCTAAGTCTTGCTCTCAATCAGAGACAACGATAGACAGCTGCCTCAGATTGAGAACCATACCAGGCCAAACACATAGAAAAAGAAAACCTCGACCTACGACATAGAATACCCACCCACATCACACCCTGACCAAACTAAAAATAGAAACATACAAAGCAATCTACGGTCAGAGCGTGAAACCTCCTCCTGCACCAGTTGTGGTCGGAGAGGGCAAACTTCTGACCGGTGTTGGAGGAGCTCGTCTGGGAGTCAAGAGGGCAGACAGAGCACTGCTCCGACACCTCAGGTGAGTCAGCACCAGGATCACCCGGAGCTCCCTGATGGTCATTTGTATGTGTTGATTTCCTTTCTTGAGTTTTCCCCTCATTCCCAGCATAAGGCGCTAGTAGATTCAGGCGCAGTGGGAAGTTTTATGGACCCCGGGTTTGCGCTTAAGTTAGGGATTCCCTTGGTTCAGATGGACCAACCCTTCCCCGTGCACGCCCTACATAGTCGACCATTAGGGTCAGGGCAGGTCAGAGAGGCCACGGTTCCACTGGACATGGTGACGAAGGGGGTCATGAGGAGCGGATTAGTCTCTTCCTCATTGATTCTCCTGCGTTTCCACCGGTGCTGGGGATTCCCTGGTTGGCTTATCACAATCCTAAAATTTTGTGGAAACAGGGGGCTCATGAGGGATGGTCATATGAGTGCTCAGGTAGGTGTGTGGGAGTTTCCATCAGTGCGACGACGGTGGAGAGTCCAGACCAAGTCTCCACCATGCGGCTTCCCCCTGAATATGCCGATTTGGCTATCGCTAAATGTGAAAAGAGGTCGACCCAATTACCATATCATCGACGAGGGGATTGTGCGATAAACCTCCAGGTGAACTCCACACTTCCCAGGAGTCACGTGTATCCCCTGTCACAGGACGAGATGGTGGCTATGGAGACATATGTCACCGAATCTCTGGGACAGGGGTACATTCGGCCCTTCACGTAACCCGCCTCCTTGAGTTAATTTTTTTGTGAAGAAGAAGGCTTGAGGTCTGCGTCCGTGTATAGACTACAGAGGTCTAAATTCCATTACAGTGGGGTTCAGTTACCCGCTACCTCTCATCGCATTGCGGCCGTGCGTAATTGGCTGACTCCGACCACAGTAAAGGAGGTGCAGCGGTTTTAGGGTTTGACAATTACTACCGGAGGTTTATCCGGGGTTTTGGTTAGGTGGCTGCTCCCATTACCTCACTGCTGAAGGGGGCCTGTGCGTTTACGGTGGGCGGCGGAGGCGGACATGGTCTTTGGTCGTCTGAAGGCGTTGTTTACCGATGCTCCCGTATTGGCGCATCCTGACCCTCTTTGGCATTCATAGTGGAGGTGGACGCGTCCGAGGCTGGTGTTGGCATCATGCTATCACAGTCCTTGGGCACGCCCCCGAAGCTTCGCCCCTGCACTTTCTTCTCTAGGAAGCTCAGTCCGGCAGAGCGAAACTATGATGTGGGGACTGGGAGTAGCGGTAAAAGCTGGTGGTAAAAGCTCTGAAGGTGTGGAGACATTGGCTTGAGGGGGAGAAACACTCTTTTCTCATCTGGACTGACCACCGTAATCTGGAGTACATCTGGGCAGAGAGGAGACTGAATCCTTGTCAGGCAAGGTGGGCAATGTTTTTCACCAGCTTTTGTTTCACCATCTCTTACAGACCAGGTTCACTGACGCACTGTCCCGTCTCAACGATACCGAGGAGTGGTCCATCGATCCCACCCCCATACTTCCGACTTCTTGTCTGGTGGCACCGGTGGTATGGGAGGTGGACATGGAAATCGAGCAGGCTTCATGGTTAGGACCCACTCCAGCACAGTGTCCAGCTGGTCGGAGGTATGTCCCACTTGGTGTTCGCGATAGATCGATCAGGTGGGCCCACAAGCTACCCTCCTCTGGTCATCCGGGGATCGAGAGGACGTTGCAGCGTCTTAGGGGGAAGTACTGGTGGCCCACCTTGGCCAAAGACGTGAGGGTTTATGTTTCCTCCTGTTCGGTGTGTGCACCCAGTGTAAGGCTCCTAGACACCTGTCCAGAGAAGTTTACAGCCCCCGTTCCACAGCGGCCTTAGTCACACCTGTCTGTGGACTTCCTCACCGATCTTCCTCCATCACAGGGGAACACCACGATCCTGGTCGTTGTGGATCGGTTATCTAAGTCCTGCCATCTCCTCCCTTTGCCCGGCTTTCCTGCGGCCCTACAAACTGCGGAGGCACTGTTTACACATGGCTTCCGGCACTACGGGTGCCAGAGGAAAAAGTTTCTGATCTGGACCCATCTCTGCTAGGTGAGTTCCACCGCCTCCATCCGGATCGCCCTGCGCCTCGCCCTCCAGGTCGTCCTCGAGGCTGTAATTTCAGCCCTTTTACTATTTATTTTCAAATATAGACTAACAGTTTTCTAACACAGATGCTAAACATGAAACACATTACTATTTTGCTTGGTTGGTTGTTTTTTTTTTTTTTGCTGTCCTTAGTACATGCATTCAGTCTCCTCTTACAGTGTGCTGATAACTCACCATCTGGTCCAGCAGGGAAAGGTATTCTGCGCTCAAGTGACCATAGTGGTGTGGGATCCAGTCACAGCAATGACACACGCTCTGCATACTGCAAATAATAAGAAAAATACACGTCCAACCCTGCATTGTATACATTGTAAATAGCAGTTTGTTTCGCTATTAGTTTTCCATATGAGTTTGAACATATTAATTGTGTTAATTAAGTAGTTTTTCTGGAATTGGGAAAGGAAAACTGTATGGAGAATTTCCCACCGATCAACCTACCGGAGGCGGGGACTTCCATTTTCCAGACTAGCGCATGCAGCAATTGGAATTCCATGCCTGCTCCGTCTCCTGGACGAAAAAAATCAAGTAAATCTCTACACATTCTCCTTGAAATCAGTTTAAATTATAATTGAACCACAAAATGAATTTATCCCTTTTAGTTATCGGCTAGACTATTACTATAGCGACTATAGGCTATTCGCGAGCTTTGCTTTCAACTGCTAATAACTTCGCTTGAACCGAAAAAAAATTCCGATAACAATATCGTCGAAGTCGAAATAAAACCCACACTTCTTAAGAAATATAGCCATATAAGACATTAATTTAGTGGTTTTCGATCAAAGTTAGTCCGAACAATTATTCCGTAGTCTTCTGCTGTTGCGCTACATCTGAAAAGTGAATGGGGAACGTCAGAGTCAATACCCACATCTCTCAACTTTCATTTTCATGATGACGTAACCAACTTTCACCTTACTGTTGTCAGCTGGGGTGCAATGTTGACAAGCAACGACAACATATTTTGTTTGAACTTTCTATTTGTCGTTTTTTTTTTTTTTTACACGGGGAAAATGAAAAATAATATGTGACAAAAGTACCTTGGTATAGGCTACGATATCAGGGATATTTTCCCTACAGAGTCAATCTTTTTGACAGGGCTATTCTATCTTTTTACATTTTTTTATAAATAAAATATTTTATGGGGTAGATCAGCTTTAATATTGCAGATAGATTGTAGCTTCCATCAATGTATTTGTCTGCATCACTTCCAATCGCCCGTGTGTGTGTGTGTGTGTGTGTGTGTGTGTGTGTGTGTGTGTGTGTGTGTGTGTGTGTGTGTGTGTGTGTGTGTGTGTGATAGTGCTATGCACGTTTTTGACTATGCAAGTCAAATCTTGGCATTGGTTCATTTCTCCCCTTTTCTATATAATATTGGGATTAATCCATAGTATTCAAATCCTGTTCAACTGTAAAGATCATATACTTTAGGGAAGTGGTCACCAAAACTGTCTGCGGTCCTGGAGACCAGCAGGAGAAGGTGCAGGCTTTTGTTCCAACCCAGTTCGAAAACACCTGTTCCATCAGGGTCTTGATAAAATGTCATGGGTGGAATCATATTGAAATGTCATGTTATAGGCTGAAATTAAAGATGTAGCCTAATTATTCTGCTGCATTTATTCACTCCAACTCTCTGAGATGCTTTATAAATACGGGCCTTCGTGTTATTCTATATAGCCTTAATAGGACCAGCCATGAGGATTCATAATAGTAACACTTGAAACGTGATACCAAAGAGTCAGAGAGCTATATTTCCCATCACATATAGTTTTACAAATTTAAGTTAAGGGTTTAGGGGAATTGGTACCCTAGTAAGCAGGACAATAACAGTAGCAACAGGGCTACGGCCACAACACAGAACCACTGGTAGAATCTTTGCCGTGTGACTATGTTCAAAGTGTTGAAGTCGCTGACGTCTTCATGGGTTTTTGCGCTAGTAGTGATACCTGTCAATGGTGCTGAAACGTCTTCTTACGTCACATGACACGCCTGTGTTGGACGCATTTTCGCAAGTTGTGCAATGTCATCAGTTCCAGTCTTCTCCCCAGTAATCATAGACACCTTTGGCCGACATATCGAATTGGGAATATGTAGTGTTTCCTCTGCAGCAATTCGACCATTAAGGACTGACTCTAGCAGTCTCCCCTGAACACTTGATGTTGAGATGTGTCTGTTACTTGAACTCTGTGAAGCATTTATTTGGGCTGCAATTTCTGAAGCTGGTACCTCTAATGAACTTCTCCTCTGCAGCAGATGTAACTCTGTGTCTTTCTTTCCTGTGGCTGTCCTCATGAGAGCCAGTTTCATCATAGCGCTTGATGGTTTTTGCAACTGCACTTGAATAAACATTCAATGTTCTTGAAATTTCCCGCATTGACTGACATTTATCTCTTAAAGTAATGATGGACTGTCACTTCTCTTTGCTTATTTGAGCTGTTCCTGACAGAAATATGGACTTGGTATTTTAGCAAATAGTGCTATCTTTTGTATACCACCCCTACCTTGTCACGACACAACTGATTGGCTAAAATACATTAAGAAGGAAAGACATTCCACGAATTAACTTTGAACAAGGACCACCTGTTAATTGAAATACATTCCAGGTGACTACCTCCTGAAGCTGGTTCAGAGAATGCCAAGAGTGTGCAAAGCTGACATCCAAGCTGGGTGTATACTTTGAAGAATTTCAAATATAACATAGATGTGTATTTGTTTAACAATTTTTTGGTTACTACATGATTCCATATGTGTTATTTCATAGTGTTGATGTCTTCACTATTATTCTGCAATGTAGAAAATAGTAAAGATAAAGAAAAACCCTGAGGTGTGTCCAAACTTTTGACTGGTACTGTGTATATATACTCCGGACTCCGACATATTTCTATGTTTCTTATGTCCATTCATTTTCTTTTAGATTTGTGTGTATTGTTTTGTATTGTCAGATATTACTGCAGTGGTAGAGCTAGAAAAACAAGCATATAGCTACAGCCGTTAAAACATCTGCTAAATGTGTGTATGCGATAAATTACAATTGAGTTGATTAAAAAAGATTACAGCTGTAAAGGACACATTTATTTAATTATAATATATTTCATTATTACAATAACAAACATTTCCTATCAGGTTGCAATAATAAATACAGTCTGCAATGGCCTTCATGAATACAAAAAAAATGCACGGAAACATTGATACATTAGGCTATGTATAGCCTAAGTCAATCACATCATTATTCAGAATGAAAAAATGATTTAATCCTCGGAGTTGTGAATACATGACTACAAAATAAATTAATACGTTAAAAAAACAAACGAGTAAACATGTAAAAAAATAGTTAGAAATATGAATAGATAAATAGATATATAAATAACAAATATGTACACAACACACACATAACGCTCATTGGCTACTTAATGTTGTGTCTAGTCTTTGGAGGTGTGCCAGCACCACTGTCCTTATGTCTTCCCAGCCGCTTGCGCTGTAATCCTGCATAAATGAAATACACTTGTTAAGATTTGAGAATAGACACATGTTGTATCATCACATAAATACATCCAGATTTGGTGAATGTACTCTCTTTGTAAGACAAATGGATCAACCTACCTCGCGTTTCAAGTAATGCTTCAGGAACTTGAAGTGAAGGCTCATCTTTTTGTTCACTCTGTTGACAGATTTTGATAGTCTAGTTTTCATAGCCTTTACCTGTTAGGATAAATAACAAATCATTCATTTAATATTATGTTTTGAATAACATGTAACTACTTATATTATAATCAAGAAGGATAGTATAATGTTTTCCTTTTGCATTAATGTTTTAAGAGGCGAAAATCACAAATGACATACGCATTGATCCAGCTCCGAGGTCTGGCGATAGAGGTCATTCATAAACTTGTCAACTCCTTTCTGGTCCCAGGCGGTGGACTCATATTTACCACTGCTATACAATTTCTTTATAGCGTTCAGAGTATGCGAAATGAAGGCAATCTGTTCGTCAGCCTAGAAGAAGAGTGATTTGAATTAGTGTATGCCTTATGAATTGATGGAAAATAACAAAAACATTATAGCAATTTTGTAAATTCGTTATAACCTAATTATATACAGCGCATTCGGAAAGTGTTCAGAACACTTAACTATCTGTACATTTTGTTACGTTACAGCCTTATTTTCAAATTTAATAAATATGATTTCATTCATCAATCTACACACAATAACCCATAACGACCAAGCCAAAACATGTTTTTCGACATTTTCGCTAATTTCTGACAATCAAAAACTGTTTTTGCTTCTTCATTATGGGATATTGTGTGTACATTGATGATGATTTTTATTTATTTTCAATCAATTTTAGAAATGGTCTGTAACATAACAAAATGTGGAAAAAAAAGGTCTGAATACTTCCCAATTCAGTGTTTAATCCACTCTTAGAAAAAAACGTTTGGGATTGTACGAAACATTTTTTATGCATATTTATTACCTTGAATTTATTGACTTGTCTGTATTGTTTGTCAGGGAAAGTGATCTGAGGTCCTCGAGAGACTTCATGACCCTGAGATGCCCAAAAATATAAACAAAATATTGCATCGTTATTACTGTACAAAAAGGAGTCAGGTCGTTTAAATGAAACATAGCAGCTCATGAAATGTTGAAAAGAAGACAAGAGCTCAATGACCAGGAACAAGTGAATAAACATGACCCTATATCCTACCATTTTCTTAAGCATCGTTATGGTGTTGTTGCTGAACACTTGGAACATGCTCGGAGACCGAGGCAGTGTCTTCATCCATGTGCATCCGATGGTTTTATTCCAGGTGCAAATCGTCATGACCAAGCACATCCAAAAGCTGATTGAACCCATTTTAGCGTAGGTCTACTGTAGTTCTCGGTCTGTCCGCAATCAACGTTGGTGCACTTCGGAAAGATAGACTACTTCGTATAATTCCGACAAAAAGGTAAGTTTTCCGGAACGGATAAAGAGATAAAGTGTTCTTCCTGACTGAACAATACCAGTTCTGCCACCCAAGTTCTGCCATTCTCCAACCTGTGTCGATCCTTTATACAACGAGTCTGCAAGGTATTCCAAAAGTGAAAGGTGGAAGTTCCTTACACTTTCATACCTGAGTGTTGTTGTACGTGTGGAGAAAAATGCACCAAAAGGACAGGTGCATCGCTCGAATAATTGTTACATCTTGAGCTATTTGCTATTTTATCATGACATTTTGACATTTCAACCAGGATAATTTTGATGAAAAAAAAAATAAACATGTGAATCTATCGGACTATGGGCATAAATAAATATCACCATGTAGAACACATTTAGTTTGGCCTTTCACTTCGAAAACCAAAGTATTTCATGTTTGAAAACGCAACACCTTTTCATTTGCACACAGAAACTTTGGTGTCAACTACGTTGTAACCACCTGCTTAAAGGGTAATTGTGGTTTGTGGACCCCAACTGTCTATGTAAAGATACAGATCAACCGTGTATGGGTTGTATGAATTAAACACTCAAAATGACTTTATTTCGTTTTAGAAACCGGTTTGGGTGGTCTGAAATATTTTGATAGACCCCCTTCTATATGCTCCCGGTTTTCAGAAAAAGACACTGGTAGCCTATGAAGTGCACAGGTAGTATTGACCTTAATAGTGCTTAAATTTGAGCCTATATTGCGGGGGCTTTTGAATCTGGGCCAATAGGAATGTGTGCGTACGATAGGTCTTTCACGTAGATAATATGTCAAAGTATTCAATAGTCTTGTCTTTAATGGACTTGTAAACACATATTTTATTTATTCCTCCAGTCATGTAAGTTGATGGGACCTCTGCATCTATTACCTTTCCTCCCCAGCGACTGAAGAGTATAGGCTTTGTTTTAAGAGCGATTGGTACTCTACATTGAACTATCATTCAAATTATAATAATGATTATGTTGCATAATATCCAGTATATACTTTATATTATGAATAACTATATGAATAAACCATTTTGTACAGTGATATGATGCCACAGTCATATATATGACCTCTTGTCTAAAAGTCTATTCCTGTAACGCTTCAGGTGTCGTAGGTGTGTGGAGTCAAACGCAGGAGACAGTGAGTGCAAAGCTGTGCGTCTTTAATAGCACCAACGCACCACAGGATGCTCACAATAGTAACGGCCCCAAACACAGGGAATGAGAATGTACAACGGAAACGTAAACGACCAGGCACTAACACGTACCTCTACAACAGAGCCGAAGGTTACACTGAAATAATCCCGCACAACAACCAGGCGGGCCGGCTGTCTAATAAAGACAAACTAATTACCTAATTACACATGAACAGGTGCTACCACTAAACATACAAGGAGGAGAGGAAAAACAATCAGTGGCAGCTAATAGGCCGGTGATGACGACCGCCGAGCGCCACCCGCCCGGGAAGGGGAAACACCCTCGGTCGGACTCGTGACAGTACCCCCTCCTGACGCGCGCTCCCGCAGCGCGCGACACCGGCCTCGAGGTCGCCCCGGAGGACGAGGTGCAGGGCGATCCGGATGGAGGCGATGGAAATCCCTCAACATGGATGGATCCAAGATGTCCCTCACTGGTACCCAGCACCTCTCCTCCGGACCGTGCCCCTCCCAGTCCACGAGGTACTGCAGGCCCCTCACCCGGCGTCTTGAGTCCAGAATGGCCCGGATCGTGTACGCCGGGGTCCCCTCGATGTCCAGAGGGGGGAGGGACCTCCGGTACCTCACTGTCCTGCAGGGACCAGCTACCACCGGCCTGAGGAGAGACACATGAAACGAGGGGTTAATACGATAATAGGAAGGAGTTGTAATCGATAACACACCTCGTTTATTCTCCTCAGGACTTTAAAGGGCCCTACACACTGCGGACCCAGCTTCCGGCAGGGCAAGCGGAGAGGTAGGTTTCGGGTCGAGAGCCAGACCCTGTCCCCCGGTACAAACACGGGGCCTCACTGCGGTGGCGGTCAGCACTCCTCTTCTGCCGTCCACTCGCTTGTCGTGGAGATTCCTGGACGGCCCTCCAGGTCTCCTTGGAGCGCTGTACCCATTCCTCCACCGCAGGAGCCTCGGTCTGGCTCGGATGCCATGGTGCCAGGACCGGCTGGTATCCCAACACACACTGAAAAGGGGACACGTTAGTAGAGGAGTGGCGTAGTGAGTTCTGAGCCATTTCAGCCCAGGGAATGTATCGTGCCCACTCCCTGGCCGATCCTGGCAATACGACCGCAGAAACCTACCCACCTCCTGGTTCATTCTCTCCACCTGCCCATTACTCTCGGGTGATAACCGGAGGTCAGGCTGACAGAGACCCCCAGCGTTCCATGAACGCTCTCCATACCCGAGACGTGAATTGGGGGCCCCGATCAGAAACGATGTCCTCCGGCACCCCGTAGTGCCGAAAGACATGGGTAAATAATGCCTCCGCAGTCTGCAGGGCTGTAGGGATACCGGGCAACGGGAGGAGACGGCAGGACTTAGAAAACCGATCCACAATCACTAGAACCGCGGTGTTCCCCTGAGACGGCGGAAGATCGGTCAGGAAATCTATGGACAGATGTCACCATGTCCAGTGGGACCGTGGTCTCCCCGACCATCCCTGACCCTAATGGCCGGCTATCTAGGGAGTGCACGGGGAAAGGAGAATCTATCGGCACCAGCGGAACCCCTAACTTAAGGGCGAGTCTGCGATCCATAAAGTTCCCAGCTGCGCCTGAATCGACTAGCGCCCTATGCTGGGAAGAGGGAAAAAGTGAAGGAAAGAGATTAAGACAAACATATGGCCAACAAGGGATTCTGGGTGAGTCTGATGCTGACTCACCTGGGGTGACCGAGAAGCGTTCCGCCTGCCATCTCTACTCCCAGACGGACCCCCCAGCACCGATCAGACGTGTGTCCTCTCCGACCACAGTTGGTGCAGGAAGGCCTCCTCCTCCGGTACCCCTCGGCGCAGCCCCTCCCAACTCCATCGGAATGGGAGCGGAGGGGCTGGGTGGTGGAACGCACAGGACCCTCTCTGAACGCCCGCGGGCAGCCAGCAGGTGTCCAGTCGAATGGACATGTCAATCAGCTGATCCAGTGACAGAGTGGTGTCCCGACAAGCTAACTCCCGGCGGACGTCCTCTCGGAGACTACACCTGTAGTGGTCCATAAGGGCCCTGTCGTTCCACCCAGATCCGGCTGCCAAGGTCCGGAACTCCAGCGCGCGTAATCCTGGGCGCTCCTCCTCTCCTGCCTGAGATGAAAAGTCGTTCTCCCACCGCTCGGCCGTCTAGAGGGTGATCAAACACGGCACGGAAGCGGCAGGAAAACTCTGGGTAGTGCTCCCGCTGAGTCTGGGCCATTCCAGACTGCGTTCGCCCACTCCAGAGCACGACCCGTGAGGCAGGAGATGAGGACACTCACCCTCTCCGCTCCTGAGGGAGTGGGTCTAACGGTGGCCAGGTATAGCTCCAGCTGAAGCAGAAACCCCTGGCAACCCGCCGCCGCTCCATCATAAGCCCTCAGTAGCGTCAGACGGAGGGTGCTGGAGTCGAGTGATGGGGAGTCCGGAGCCGGGGGTGCCGAAGGTGGAGAGAGGAGACCACTCCTCTCCCATCGGTCCGTTCTCTCCATCACTTGATCCATCGCGGATCCGATCCGATGGAGAACGGTGGTGTGGTGGAGAACCCGTTCCTCCATCGATGGGAGAGGGTTGGCTGCTGCTCCTGCTGACTCCATTCAATTTGATTAGGTGCGGGATTCTGTAACGCTTCAGGTGTCGTAGGTGTGTGGAGTCAAACGCAGGAGACAGTGAGTGCAAAGCTGTGCGTCTTTAATAGCACCAACGCACCACAGGATGCTCACAATAGTAACGGCCCCAAACACAGGGAATGAGAATGTACAACGGAAACGTAACGACCAGGCACTAACACGTACCTCTACAACAGAGCCGAAGGTTACACTGAAATAATCCCGCACACAACCAGGCGGGCCGGCTGTCTAATAAAGACAAACTAATTACCTAATTACACATGAACAGGTGCTACCACTAAACATACAAGGAGGGAGAGGAAAAACAATCAGTGGCAGCTAATAGGCCGGTGATGACGGCCGCCGAGCGCCACCCGCCCGGAAGGGGAAACACCTCGGTGGACTCGTGACAATTCCCAAGGAGATTATTGTTTTTTCATTGGAAACAGGAGACAAAGGGCTGTGAGACAGAGGTTTAGTCCTAGACACATGAAACGTGGAATGTATACGGAGGGTGCGTGGAAACAGGAGACGGACAGCAGAGGGCTAAGGATTTTAGAGATGTGGAAAGGGGCGATGAAACGGGGGTAAAGTTCATGAGACTCCACCTGGAGGGGCTGGTCCCTTCTGCACGAGCCGATAGCGGGGATCAGCAGTCCGTAGGCGATCTCGTAGTTCGCCCGATACCTAGATGTGGTCTTCCAGGTACTCCGGGCTCTCTTCGAGGTACTCCGGGCTCTCTTCCAGGTACTCCGGGCTCTCTTCCAGGTACTCCGGGCTCTCTTCCAGGTACTCCGGGCTCTCTTCCAGGTACTCCGGGCTCTCTTCCAGGTACGGCAACAGCGGCGGACGAACATCGGGGCAGAGGGTATGCTAACTTCTTCCTCTTGCTCAGGAAAGAGCGGGGGCTGATATCCCAAGTAACACTTGAAGGGCGATTAGGGAAGAATGTACGGGCGTATTCCACCCACACAAGTTGCTGGATCCAGGTGGTGGCGTTGGCAGAGGCGAGGCAATGAAAAGCCGTCTCCAAGTCCTGACTGGCTCGCTCCGACTGACCGTTAGTTTAGGGGTTAAAACCAGAGGACAGGCTGTCACGAGACCAAATGAGGGTGCAGAATGCCTTCCAGAACTGAGGACCACGATTGGAGACCAAGTCAACCGGAAGTCCATGGATATGGAAGAAGTGCTGCAGCATGAGCTGAGCCGTCTCCTTGGCTGAGCGTAACTTGGGAAGGGGAATAAAATGGGTGGATAGAAGACTTATCCACCACTGTCAGGATCGTGGTAATGCCATCTGATAGAGAAAGACCAGTAACAATTTTTAATTTTTAAAAAATGTCACCTTTATTTAACCAGGTAGGCTAGTTGAGAACAAGTTCTCATTTGCAACTGCGACCTGGCCAAGATAAAGCATAGCAGTGTGAACAGACAACACAGAGTTACACATGGAGTAAACAATTAACAAGTCAATAACACAGTAGAAAAAAGGGGGAGTCTATATACATTGTGTGCAAAAGGCATAAGGAGGTATGCGAATAATTACAATTTTGCAGATTAACACTGGAGTGATAAATGATCAGATGGTCATGTACAGGTAGAGATATTGGTGTGCAAAGAGCAGAAAAGTAAATAAATAAAAACAGTATGGGGATGAGGTAGGTGAAAATGGGTGGGCTATTTACCAATAGACTTTGTACAGCTGCTGCGATCGGTTAGCTGCTCAGATAGCAGATGTTTGAAGTTGGTGAGGGAGATAAAGTCTCCAACTTCAGCGATTTTGCAAGTCGTTCCAGTCACAGGCAGCAGAGAACTGGAACGAAAAGGCGGCCAAATGAGGTGTTGGCTTTAGGGATGTGACCAGTGAACTGAGATAAGGCGGAGCTTTACCTAGCATGGACTTGTAGATGACCTGGAGCCAGTGGGGTCTGGCGACGAATATGTGCGAGGGCCAGCCGACTAGAGCATACAAGTCGCAGTGGTGGGTGGTATAAGGTGCTTTAGTGACAAAACAGATGGCACTGTGATAAACTGCATCCCGTTTGCTGAGTAGAGTGTTGGAAGCAATTTTGTAGATGACATCGCCAAGTCGAGGATCGGTAGGATAGTCAGTTTTACTAGGGTAAGTTTGGCGGGCGTGAGTGAAGGAGGCTTTGTTGCGGAATAGAAAGCCGACACTTGATTTGATTTTCAATTGGAGATGTTTGATATGAGTCTGGAAGGAGAGTTTACAGTCTAGCCAGACACCTAGGTACTTATAGATGTCCACATATTCAGGTCGGAACCATCCAGGGTGGTGATGCTGGTCAGGCGTGCGGGTGCAGGCAGCGAACGGTTGAAAAGCATGCATTTGGTTTTACTAGCGTTTAAGAGCAGTTGAAGGCCACGGAAGGAGTGTTGTATGGCATTGAAGCTCGTTTGGAGGTTAGATAGCACAGTGTCCAGGACGGGCCGGAAGTATATAGAATGGTGTCGTCTGCGTAGAGGTGGATCAGGGAATCGCCCGCAGCAAGAGCAACATCATTGATATATACAGAGAAAAGAGTCGGCCCGAGAATTGAACCCTGTGGCACCCCCATAGAGACTGCCAGAGGACCGGACAGCATGCCCTCCGATTTGACACACTGAACTCTGTCTGCAAAGTAATTGGTGAACCAGGCAAGGCAGTCATCCGAAAAACCGAGGCTACTGAGTCTGCCGATAAGAATATGGTGATTGACAGAGTCGAAAGCCTTGGCAAGGTCGATGAAGACGGCTGCACAGTACTGTCTTTTATCGATGGTAGGTTATGATATCGTTCAGTACCTTGAGCGTGGCTGAGGTGCACCCGTGACCGGCTCGGAAACCAGACTGCATAGCGGAGAAGGTAATGTGGGATTCGAGATGGTCAGTGACCTGTTTGTTGACTTGGCTTTCGAAGACCTTAGAAAGGCAGGGCAGGATAGATATAGGTCTGTAACAGTTTGGGTCCAGGGTGTCTCCCCCTTTGAAGAGGGGATGACTGCGGCAGCTTTCTAATCCTTGGGGATCTCAGACGATATGAAAGAGAGGTTGAACAGGCTGGTAAATAGGGGTAATAGGGGTTGCGACAATGTCCAGAGAGAGATATGGGATGATGGGAGGTGAGAGGGAGTGCTTGAAGAAGGCCATCCGGAGCTTGCCGCGGAGTCTTATTTTGTGCACACAGCGCAGGCGCGACATCATGAACCATGGAAGGCCACCAAAAAGCGCCGGATGAAAGCCAGGGTTATTATTCACACAATTGGTTAATAATTATTTATTATTATTTATTTCTTGAATGCGGTCCAACTGTTTGCAAAAGTAGTGGTTCTCAGGATTTGAGAGCAACTTCCCCTATCTCTGTAATGTCAAAGGTTAGTGGAGAGTGAATATCAAACAATGATTAAACCTCAGATCCACAAATTAGCTTTTAAAGCATGTCTGCGAGATCTTTTAGATCAGATGAGGTGAATAAATAATCCCAAATCCCTGAATATCTTGAGTTCGGTCAAGTATGGTAATTCATCTCTGGACTGTGTATAATTGCAATCAGAAGCTTAAAATATCTCGCAATCCTTCCTAAATGAGCTGTGGAAGTGAATGGAAACTCACAAATGTCACTATGAGGATAAAGATTATTTTAAAA
The DNA here is from genome assembly GCF_023373465.1 of Oncorhynchus keta. Classification (NCBI taxonomy): domain Eukaryota; kingdom Metazoa; phylum Chordata; class Actinopteri; order Salmoniformes; family Salmonidae; genus Oncorhynchus; species Oncorhynchus keta. Next base: position 6,941,919 of record NC_068425.1, read on the forward strand.
TAGCTACAGTGTGTATTGGCTGAGCTGATAGAAAACTCTGCATGGATCAACACCATTGCCTTCACTCCACATTACAGGCCTGAATGACAAAGTGAAAAGTAGTAGACCTATTCAAAAATAACCCATTCTAAAACATCCATTTGGGTTGCAACATGGCAGTTAAGTAATATTGCAAGACAACATGACAAATTAATGAACTTTTGTGTCTAAATAATAAATGTTGTGGCAAATCCAACACAACACATCACAGAGTGAAACTGTTGGTATTTTCAAGTTTTACAGTGGCTGCATCTGTCACGTTCTGACCTTTATTTCCTTTGTTTTGTCATTATTTAGTATGGTCAGGGCGTGAGTTGGGGTGGGCAGTCAATGTTTGTTTTTCTATGATTTTGGGATTTCTATGTTTCGGCCTAGTATGGTTCTCAATCAGAGGCAGGTGTTGTTGGTTGACTCTGATTGAGAATCATACTTAGGTAGCCTGGGTTTCACTGTTTGTTTGGGGGTGTTTGTTTCCGTGTCTGTGTTTTTCACCACACGGTACTGTTTTGGGTTTCGTTCGGTCCACGTTTATTGTTTTTGTATTCAGTTGTGTTCATGTTGAGCATTTCTTATTAAAAGAACCATGGACACTTACGACGCCGCATATTGGTCCTCCTATCCTTCTCGCCTCTCCTCTTCAGACGAAGAGGAGGAAAACCTGACAGCATCATGTTATGGGTAGACTTGTCACCAGAAGGGACTGAGGAGTTTGTCGGGATCAAAATAAATATGAAAGAGCAAAAGCCAAGATGAAAATTAGAGGAAAACATGCCTTAGTTCTTTGAAGGCCTGACACTGGGTTAGCATTACATTTTCCGTGGGACAATTACACACATTTTAAGGCAAAAGACACACCAGAATGGCTTTCGAAGTGGTGTTTAGTGTTCCTCAGTGGTCAAGTTAAAGACAATGTATGAATACTGCTATCTATCAATAATTCCCAAACAAATTGACTGAGCTTGAGAAATTTGACAAACTCCATGAGCTCCAAAAGTTTTCGGACAGGACACGTTTGGTTGTTTTGGCTCTGTACTCCAGCACTTTGGATTTGAAATGATACATGACTATGAGGTTAATGTGCAGACTGTCAGCTTTCATTTGGTGGTATTTTCATCCATTTCGGTTTAACTGAAATTAATCCATTTTAGAATAAGGCTGTAACGTAACAACAGTTTCCGAACGTACTGTATATGTGTCACGACTTCCACCGAAGGTGGCTCCTCTCCCGGTTCACGCCGCGCTCGGCGCTCGTCGTCGCTGGACTACTAGCTGCCACCGATCCCTTCTCTTTTTGTTTGGTTTGTCTGGTTGTGCACCTGTGTCTAGTTTAGGTTATTAGTGGGGTATTTAATCTTGCCCTTCCCTCTTGGGTTTGTGCGGGAGTGTTTGTTAGCTGTCATTTGTTTGGGTTTGCGTTTGGGTTTGTTCTGTTGAACAGGTGTTTTTTCTGGACCGCGTTCCTGTTGTTTTTGTGGCTACTGTTGTGGTCCTGTTCCTGTTCTTTGGACTTGTAATAAACGCCCTTCCTTGTAATTCGCTCTCTCCTGCGCCTGACTCCACACCCACCTCTCCTAGGGAGATTTTGACAGAATCCTTCACCACAATCATGGAGTCAGCAGGAAGGACGCGCCCTCTCCGTCCATGGAGGAACGTGTCCTCTAGCATACAGCGGTGCTACACCGTCTGGGGCGGCCATGGATCCAGTGATGTCGAGAATTGAGAGATGGGAGAGGAGCGGCCTCCCTACCCCGTCTTCAGCCACTCTCCAGCCTGCACCACCACCTTCTCTGGCGCTGTCCGGCCCAGCGGGATTCGGCTTGCGCTCCCGAGGAGTACGATGGGATGGCTGCCGGGTGTAAGGGGTTCCTGCTCCAGCTGGATCTTTACCTGGCGACCGTTCACCCGACTCCCTCGGGAGAGGAGAGTGTCAACGTCCTCGTCTCCTGCCTTTCGGGCAAAGCCCTGGAGTCGGCCAACGCGGTCTGGGAGGGTCCAGACTCAGCGAGGGACCATTACCCAGAGGTCACCCGCCTCTGGTGATTGGCTGTGTCATCTGAGGCAGGAGACGGGGAGCGCACAGGACTTCACTCTGGAGTTCCTTACCCTGGCCGCCGGCGCAGGGTGGAATGACAGGGCCCTGATGGACACTATAAGTGTAGACTGCGAGAGGACGCCCACAGGGAGCTAGCTTGTCGAGACACCACCCTCACTCTGGACCAACTGATCGACATGTCCATCAGGCTGGACAACTTGCTGGCAGCTCGTGGGCATCCAAATAGGGTTCTGTTCATTCCACCGTCCAGCCCTCCCACTCCAACACCCATGGAGTTAGGGGGTGATGCAGCTAGGGCGACCGGAGGAGGAGCCTCCTGTAACGGCTGTCGTTGGTGGAAGACGGAGTAGACCAAAGCGCAGCGTGGTACGTGTTCATGATGCCTTTAATAAACTGAACACTGAATACAAACAAACAAAAGAATAAAGGAAAACCGAAATAGTCCCGTATGGTGAAAACACAAACGGAAAATAATCACCCACAAATCAAAATGGGAAAACAGGCTACCTAAGTCTTGCTCTCAATCAGAGACAACGATAGACAGCTGCCTCAGATTGAGAACCATACCAGGCCAAACACATAGAAAAAGAAAACCTCGACCTACGACATAGAATACCCACCCACATCACACCCTGACCAAACTAAAAATAGAAACATACAAAGCAATCTACGGTCAGAGCGTGAAACCTCCTCCTGCACCAGTTGTGGTCGGAGAGGGGGCAAACTTCTGACCGGTGTTGGAGGAGCTCGTCTGGGAGTCAAGAGGGCAGACAGAGCACTGCTCCGACACCTCAGGTGAGTCAGCACCAGGATCACCCGGAGCTCCCTGATGGTCATTTGTATGTGTTGATTTCCTTTCTTGAGTTTTCCCCTCATTCCCAGCATAAGGCGCTAGTAGATTCAGGCGCAGTGGGAAGTTTTATGGACCCCGGGTTTGCGCTTAAGTTAGGGATTCCCTTGGTTCAGATGGACCAACCCTTCCCCGTGCACGCCCTACATAGTCGACCATTAGGGTCAGGGCAGGTCAGAGAGGCCACGGTTCCACTGGACATGGTGACGAAGGGGGGTCATGAGGAGCGGATTAGTCTCTTCCTCATTGATTCTCCTGCGTTTCCACCGGTGCTGGGGATTCCCTGGTTGGCTTATCACAATCCTAAAATTTTGTGGAAACAGGGGGCTCATGAGGGATGGTCATATGAGTGCTCAGGTAGGTGTGTGGGAGTTTCCATCAGTGCGACGACGGTGGAGAGTCCAGACCAAGTCTCCACCATGCGGCTTCCCCCTGAATATGCCGATTTGGCTATCGCTAAATGTGAAAAGAGGTCGACCCAATTACCATATCATCGACGAGGGATTGTGCGATAAACCTCCAGGTGAACTCCACACTTCCCAGGAGTCACGTGTATCCCCTGTCACAGGACGAGATGGTGGCTATGGAGACATATGTCACCGAATCTCTGGGACAGGGGTACATTCGGCCCTTCACGTAACCCGCCTCCTTGAGTTAATTTTTTTGTGAAGAAGAAGGCTTGAGGTCTGCGTCCGTGTATAGACTACAGAGGTCTAAATTCCATTACAGTGGGGTTCAGTTACCCGCTACCTCTCATCGCATTGCGGCCGTGCGTAATTGGCTGACTCCGACCACAGTAAAGGAGGTGCAGCGGTTTTTAGGGTTTGACAATTACTACCGGAGGTTTATCCGGGGTTTTGGTTAGGTGGCTGCTCCCATTACCTCACTGCTGAAGGGGGGGCCTGTGCGTTTACGGTGGGCGGCGGAGGCGGACATGGTGTTTGGTCGTCTGAAGGCGTTGTTTACCGATGCTCCCGTATTGGCGCATCCTGACCCCTCTTTGGCATTCATAGTGGAGGTGGACGCGTCCGAGGCTGGTGTTGGCATCATGCTATCACAGTCCTTGGGCACGCCCCCGAAGCTTCGCCCCTGCACTTTCTTCTCTAGGAAGCTCAGTCCGGCAGAGCGAAACTATGATGTGGGGGACCGGGAGTAGCGGTAAAAGCTGGTGGTAAAAGCTCTGAAGGTGTGGAGACATTGGCTTGAGGGGGAGAAACACTCTTTTCTCATCTGGACTGACCACCGTAATCTGGAGTACATCTGGGCAGAGAGGAGACTGAATCCTTGTCAGGCAAGGTGGGCAATGTTTTTCACCAGCTTTTGTTTCACCATCTCTTACAGACCAGGTTCACTGACGCACTGTCCCGTCTCAACGATACCGAGGAGTGGTCCATCGATCCCACCCCCATACTTCCGACTTCTTGTCTGGTGGCACCGGTGGTATGGGAGGTGGACATGGAAATCGAGCAGGCTTCATGGTTAGGACCCACTCCAGCACAGTGTCCAGCTGGTCGGAGTATGTCCCACTTGGTGTTCGCGATAGATCGATCAGGTGGGCCCTGGCTACCCTCCTCTGGTCATCCGGGGATCGAGAGGACGTTGCAGCGTCTTAGGGGGAAGTACTGGTGGCCCACCTTGGCCAAAGACGTGAGGGTTTATGTTTCCTCCTGTTCGGTGTGTGCACCCAGTGTAAGGCTCCTAGACACCTGTCCAGAGGGAAGTTTACAGCCCCCCGTTCCACAGCGGCCTTAGTCACACCTGTCTGTGGACTTCCTCACCGATCTTCCTCCATCACAGGGGAACACCACGATCCTGGTCGTTGTGGATCGGTTATCTAAGTCCTGCCATCTCCTCCCTTTGCCCGGCTTTCCTGCGGCCCTACAAACTGCGGAGGCACTGTTTACACATGGCTTCCGGCACTACGGGGTGCCAGAGGAAAAAGTTTCTGATCTGGACCCATCTCTGCTAGGTGAGTTCCACCGCCTCCATCCGGATCGCCCTGCGCCTCGCCCTCCAGGTCGTCCTCGAGGCTGTAATTTCAGCCCTTTTACTATTTATTTTCAAATATAGACTAACAGTTTTCTAACACAGATGCTAAACATGAAACACATTACTATTTTGCTTGGTTGGTTGTTTTTGCTGTCCTTAGTACATGCATTCAGTCTCCTCTTACAGTGTGCTGATAACTCACCATCTGGTCCAGCAGGGAAAGGTATTCTGCGCTCAAGTGACCATAGTGGTGTGGGATCCAGTCACAGCAATGACACACGCTCTGCATACTGCAAATAATAAGAAAAATACACGTCCAACCCTGCATTGTATACATTGTAAATAGCAGTTTGTTTCGCTATTAGTTTTCCATATGAGTTTGAACATATTAATTGTGTTAATTAAGTAGTTTTTTCTGGAATTGGGAAAGGGAAAACTGTATGGAGAATTTCCCACCGATCAACCTACCGGAGGCGGGGACTTCCATTTTCCAGACTAGCGCATGCAGCAATTGGAATTCCATGGCTGCTCCTTCTCCTGGACGAAAAAAATCAAGTAAATCTCTACACATTCTCCTTGAAATCAGTTTAAATTATAATTGAACCACAAAATGAATTTATCCCTTTTAGTTATCGGCTAGACTATTACTATAGCGACTATAGGCTATTCGCGAGCTTTGCTTTCAACTGCTAATAACTTCGCTTGAACCGAAAAAAAATTCCGATAACAATATCGTCGAAGTCGAAATAAAACCCACACTTCTTAAGAAATATAGCCATATAAGACATTAATTTAGTGGTTTTCGATCAAAGTTAGTCCGAACAATTATTCCGTAGTCTTCTGCTGTTGCGCTACATCTGAAAAGTGAATGGGGAACGTCAGAGTCAATACCCACATCTCTCAACTTTCATTTTCATGATGACGTAACCAACTTTCACCTTACTGTTGTCAGCTGGGGGTGCAATGTTGACAAGCAACGACAACATATTTTGTTTGAACTTTCTATTTGTCGTTTTTTTTACACGGGGAAAATGAAAAATAATATGTGACAAAAGTACCTTGGTATAGGCTACGATATCAGGGATATTTTCCCTACAGAGTCAATCTTTTTGACAGGGCTATTCTAACTTTTTACATTTTTTATAAATAAAATATTTTATGGGGTAGATCAGCTTTAATATTGCAGATAGATTGTAGCTTCCATCAATGTACTTGTCTGCATCACTTCCAATCGCCCGTGTGTGTGTGTGTGTGTGTGTGTGTGTGTGTGTGTGTGTGTGTGTGTGTGTGTGTGTGTGTGTGTGTGTGTGTGTGTGTGTGTGTGTGTGTGTGTTTGTGTGTGTGTGTGTGTGTGTCATAGTGCTATGCACGTTTTTGACTATGCAAATCAAATCTTGGCATTGGTTCATTTCTCCCCTTTTCTATATAATATTGGGATTAATCCATAGTATTCAAATCCTGTTCAACTGTAAAGATCATATACTTTAGGGAAGTGGTCACCAAGACTGTCTGCATGGTCCTGGAGACCAGCAGGAGAAGGTGCAGGCTTTTGTTCCAACCCAGTTCGAAAACACCTGTTCCATCAGGGTCTTGATAAAATGTCATGGGTGGAATCATATTGAAATGTCATGTTATAGGCTGAAATTAAAGATGTAGCCTAATTATTCTGCTGCATTTATTCACTCCAACTCTCTGAGATGCTTTATAAATACGGGCCTTGGTGTTATTCTATATAGCCTTAATAGGACCAGCCATGAGGATTCATAATAGTGACACTTGAAACGTGATACCAAAGAGTCAGAGAGCTATATTTCCCATCACATATAGTTTTACAAATTTAAGTTAAGGGTTTAGGGAATTGGTACCCTAGTAAGCAGGACAATAACAGTAGCAACAGGGCTACGCCACAACACAGAACCACTGGTAGAATCTTTGCCGTGTGACTATGTTCAAAGTGTTGAAGTCGCTGACGTCTTCATGGGTTTTTGCGCTAGTAGTGATACCTGTCAATGGTGCTGAAACGTCTTCTTACGTCACATGACACGCCTGTGTTGGACGCATTTTCGCAAGTTGTGCAATGTCATCAGTTCCAGTCTTCTCCCCAGTAATCATAGACACCTTTGGCCGACATATCGAATTGGGAATATGTAGTGTTTCCTCTGCAGCAATTCGACCATTAAGGACTGACTCTAGCAGTCTCCCCTGAACACTTGATGTTGAGATGTGTCTGTTACTTGAACTCTGTGAAGCATTTATTTGGGCTGCAATTTCTGAAGCTGGTACCTCTAATGAACTTCTCCTCTGCAGCAGATGTAACTATGTGTCTTCCTTTCCTGTGGTTGTCCTCATGAGAGCCAGTTTCATCATAGCGCTTGATGGTTTTTGCAACTGCACAAAATGTGGAAAATGTGAAGGGGTCTGAATACTTCCCGAATTCAGTGTTTAATCCACTCTTAGAAAAAAAAGTTATGGATAGTACGAAACATTTTTTATGCATATTTCTTACCTTGAAATTATTGACTTGTCTGTATTGTTTGTCAGGGAAAGTGATCTGAGGTCCTCGAGAGACTTCATGACCCTGAGATGCCAAAAAATATAAACAAAATATTGCATCGTTATTACTGTACAAAAAGGAGTCAGGTCATTTAAATGAAACATAGCAGCTCATGAAATGTTGAAAAGAAGACAAGAGCTCAATGACCAGGAACAAGTGAATAAACATGACCCTATATCCTACCATTTTCTTAAGCATCGTTATGGTGTTGTTGCTGAACACTTGGAACATGCTCGGAGACCGAGGCAGTGTCTTCATCCATGTGCATCCGATGGTTTTATTCCAGGTGCAAATCGTCATGACCAAGCACATCCAAAAGCTGATTGAACCCATTTTAGCGTAGGTCTACTGTAGTTCTCGGTCTGTCCGCAATCAACGTTGGTGCACTTCGGAAAGATAGACTACTTAGTATAATTCCGACAAAAAGGTAAGTTTTCCGGAACGGATAAAGAGATAAAGTGTTCTTCCTGACTGAACAATACCAGTTCTGCCACCCAAGTTCTGCCATTCTCCAACCTGTGTCGATCCTTTATACAACGAGTCTGCAAGGTATTCCAAAAGTGAAAGGTGGAAGTTCCCTTACACTTTCATACCTGAGTGTTTTTGTACGTGTGGAGAAAATGCACCAAAAGGACAGGTGCATCGCTCGAATAATTGTTACATCTTGGGCTATTTGCTATATTATCATGACATTTTGACATTTCAACCAGGATAATTTTGATGAAAAAAAATAAACATGTGAATCTATCGGACTATGGGCATAAATAAATATCACCATGTAGAACACATGTAGTTTGGCCTTTCACTTCGAAAACCAAAGTATTTCATGTTTGAAAACGCAACACCTTTTCATTTGCACACAGAAACTTTGGTGTCAACTACGTTGTAACCACTTGCTTAAAGGGTAATTGTGGTTTGTGGACCCCAACTGTCTATGTAAAGATACAGATCAACCGTGTATGGGTTGTATGAATTAAACACTCAAAATGACGTTATTTCGTTTTAGAAACCGGTTTGGGTGGTCTGAAATATTTTGATAGACCCCCTTCTATATGCTCCCGGTTTTCAGAAAAAGACACTGGTAGCCTATGAAGTGCACAGGTAGTATTGACCTTAATAGTGCTTAAATTTGAGCCTATATTGCGGGGCTTTTGAATCTGGGCCAATAGGAATGTGTGCGTATGATAGGTCTTTCACGTAGATAATATGTCAAAGTATTCAAAAGTCTTGTCTTTAATGGACTTGTAAACACATATTTTATTTATTCCTCCAGTCATGTAAGTTGATGGGATCTCTGCATCTATTACCTTTCCTCCCCAGCGACTGAAGAGTATAGGCTTTGTTTTAAGAGCGATTGGTACTCTACACTGAACTATCATTCAAATTATAATAATGATTATGTTGCATAATATCCAGTATATACTTTATATTATGAATAACTATATGAATAAACCATTTTGTACAGTGATATGATGCCACAGTCATATATATGACCTCTTGTCTAAAAGTCTATTCCCAAGGAGATTATTGTTTTTCATTGGAAACAGGAGACAAAGGGCTGTGAGACAGAGGTTTAGTCCTAGACACATGAAACGTGGAATGTATACGGAGGGTGCGTGGAAACAGGAGACGGACAGCAGAGGGGCTAAGGATTTTAGAGATGTGGAAAGGGGCGATGAAACGGGGGTAAAGTTCACGAGACTCCACCTGGAGGGGCTGGTCCCTTCTGCACGAGCCGATAGCGGGGATCAGCAGTCCGTAGGCGATTCGTAGTTCGCCGATACCTAGAGGTGGTCTTCCAGGTACTCCGGGCTCTCTTCCAGGTACGGCAACAGCGGAGGACGAACATCGGGGCAGAGGGTATGCTAACTTCTTCCTCTTGCTCAGGAAAGAGCGGGGGCTGATATCCCAAGTAACACTTGAAGGGCGATTAGGGAAGGGTGTTACGGGCGTATTCCACCCACACAAGTTGCTGGATCCAGGTGGTGGCGTTGGCAGAGGCGAGGCAATGAAAAGCCGTCTCCAAGTCCTGACTGGCTCGCTCCGACTGACTGTTAGTTTAGGGGTGAAAACCAGAGGACAGGCTGTCACGAGACCAAATGAGGGTGCAGAATGCCTTCCAGAACTGAGGACCACGATTGGAGACCAAGTCAACCGGAAGTCCATGGATATGGAAGAAGTGCTGCAGCATGAGCTGAGCCGTCTCCTTGGCTGAGGGTAACTTGGGAAGGGGAATAAAATGGGTGGATAGAAGACTTATCCACCACTGTCAGGATCGTGGTAATGCCATCTGATAGAGAAAGACCAGTAACAATTTTTAATTTTTAAAAATTTCACCTTTATTTAACCAGGTAGGCTAGTTGAGAACAAGTTCTCATTTGCAACTGCGACCTGGCCAAGATAAAGCATAGCAGTGTGAACAGACAACACAGAGTTACACATGGAGTAAACAATTAACAAGTCAATAACACAGTAGAAAAAGGGGGAGTCTATATACATTGTGTGCAAAAGGCATGAGGAGGTAGGCGAATAATTACAATTTTGCAGATTAACACTGGAGTGATAAATGATCAGATGGTCATGTACAGGTAGAGATATTGGTGTGCAAAAGAGCAGAAAAGTAAATAAATAAAAACAGTATGGGGATGAGGTAGGTGAAAATGGGTGGGCTATTTACCAATAGACTTTGTACAGCTGCTGCGATCGGTTAGCTGCTCAGATAGCAGATGTTTGAAGTTGGTGAGGGAGATAAAAGTCTCCAACTTCAGCGATTTTTGCAATTCGTTCCAGTCACAGGCAGCAGAGAACTGGAACGAAAGGCGGCCAAATGAGGTGTTGGCTTTAGGGATGTGACCAGTGAACTGAGATAAGGCGGAGCTTTACCTAGCATGGACTTGTAGATGACCTGGAGCCAGTGGGTCTGGCGACGAATATGTAGCGAGGGCCAGCCGACTAGAGCATACAAGTCGCAGTGGTGGGTGGTATAAGGTGCTTTAGTGACAAAACAGATGGCACTGTGATAAACTGCATCCCGTTTGCTGAGTAGAGTGTTGGAAGCAATTTTGTAGATGACATCGCCGAAGTCGAGGATCGGTAGGATAGTCAGTTTTACTAGGGTAAGTTTGGCGGCGTGAGTGAAGGAGGCTTTGTTGCGGAATAGAAAGCCGACTCTTGATTTGATTTTCAATTGGAGATGTTTGATATGAGTCTGGAAGGAGAGTTTACAGTCTAGCCAGACACCTAGGTACTTATAGATGTCCACATATTCAAGGTCGGAACCATCCAGGGTGGTGATGCTGGTCAGGCGTGCGGGTGCAGGCAGCGAACGGTTGAAAAGCATGCATTTGGTTTTACTAGCGTTTAAGAGCAGTTGAAGGCCACGGAAGGAGTGTTGTATGGCATTGAAGCTCGTTTGGAGGTTAGATAGCACAGTGTCCAAGGACGGGCCGGAAGTATATAGAATGGTGTCGTCTGCGTAGAGGTGGATCAGGGAATCGCCCGCAGCAAGAGCAACATCATTGATATATACAGAGAAAAGAGTCGGCCCGAGAATTGAACCCTGTGGCACCCCCGTAGAGACTGCCAGAGGACCGGACAGCATGCCCTCCGATTTGACACACTGAACTCTGTCTGCAAAGTAATTGGTGAACCAGGCAAGGCAGTCATCCGAAAAACCGAGGCTACTGAGTCTGCCGATAAGAATATGCCGATAAGAATATGGTGATTGACAGAGTCGAAAGCCTTGGCAAGGTCGATGAAGACGGCTGCACAGTACTGTCTTTTATCGATGGTGGTTATGATATCGTTCAGTACCTTGAGCGTGGCTGAGGTGCACCCGTGACCGGCTCGGAAACCAGACTGCACAGCGGAGAAGGTACGGTGGGATTCGAGATGGTCAGTGACCTGTTTGTTGACTTGGCTTTCGAAGACCTTAGAAAGGCAGGGCAGGATAGATATAGGTCTGTAACAGTTTGGGTCCAGGGTGTCTCCCCCTTTGAAGAGGGGGATGACTGCGGCAGCTTTCTAATCCTTGGGGATCTCAGACGATATGAAAGAGAGGTTGAACAGGCTGGTAAATAGGGGTAATAGGGGTTGCGACAATGTCCAGAGAGATATGGGATGATGGGCTTGAAGAGGGAGTGCTTGCGCAGGCGGCGACATCATGAACCATGGAAGGCCACCAAAAGCGCCGGATGAAAGCCAGGGTTATTATTCACACAATTGGTTAATAATTATTTATTATTATTTAACACTGGGTTAGCATTACATTTTTCCGTGGGACAATTACACACATTTTAAGGCAAAAGACACACCAGAATGGCTTTCGAAGTGGTGTTTAGTGTTCCTCAGTGGTCAAGTTAAAGACAATGTATGAATACTGCTATCTATCAATAATTCCCAAACAAATTGACTGAGCTTGAGAAATTTGACAAACTCCATGAGCTCCAAAAGTATTGGGACAGGACACGTTTGGTTGTTTTGGCTCTGTACTCCAGCACTTTGGATTTGAAATGATACATGACTATGAGGTTAATGTGCAGACTGTCAGCTTTCATTTGGTGGTATTTTCATCCATTTCGGTTTAACTGAAATTAATCAATTTTAGAATAAGGCTGTAACGTAACAACACTTTCCGAACGTACTGTATATGTGTCACGACTTCCACCGAAGGTGGCTCCTCTCCCGGTTCACGCCGCGCTCGGCGCTCGTCGTCGCTGGACTACTAGCTGCCACCGATCCCTTCTCTTTTTTGTTTGGTTTTGTCTGGTTGTGCACCTGTGTCTAGTTTAGGTTATTAGTGGGGTATTTAATCTCGCCCTTCCCTCTTGGGTTTGTGCGGGAGTGTTTGTTAGCTGTCATTTGTTTGGGTTGCGTTTTGGGTTTGTTCTGTTGAACAGGTGTTTTTTCTGGACCGCGTTCCTGTTGTTTTGTGGCTACTGTTGTGGTCCTGTTCCTGTTCTTTGGACTTGTAATAAACGCCCTTCCTTGTAATTCGCTCTCTCCTGCGCCTGACTCCACACCCACCTCTCCTAGGGAGATTTTGACAGAATCCTTCACCACAATCATGGAGTCAGCAGGAGAGGACGTGCCCTCTCCGTCCATGGAGGAACGTGTCCTCTAGCATACAGCGGTGCTACACCGTCTGGGGACGGCCATGGATCCAGTGATGTCGAGAATTGAGAGATGGGAGAGGAGCGGCCTCCCTACCCCGTCTTCAGCCACTCTCCAGCCTGCACCACCACCTTCTCTGGCGCTGTCCGGCCCCAGCGGGATTCGGCTCGCGCTCCCGAGGGAGTACGATGGGATGGCTGCCGGGTGTAAGGGTTCCTGCTCCAGCTGGATCTTTACCTGGCGACCGTTCACCCGACTCCCTCGGGAGAGGAGAGTGTCAACGTCCTCGTCTCCTGCCTTTCGGGCAAAGCCCTGGAGTCGGCCAACGCGGTCTGGGAGGGTCCAGACTCAGCGAGGGACCATTACCCAGAGGTCACCCGCCTCTGGTGATTGGCTGTGTCATCTGAGGCAGGAGACGGGGAGCGCACAGGACTTCACTCTGGAGTTCCTTACCCTGGCCGCCGGCGCAGGGTGGAATGACAGGGCCCTGATGGACACTATAAGTGTAGACTGCGAGAGGACGCCCACAGGGAGCTAGCTTGTCGAGACACCACCCTCACTCTGGACCAACTGATCGACATGTCCATCAGGCTGGACAACTTGCTGGCAGCTCGTGGGCATCCAAATAGGGTTCTGTTCATTCCACCGTCCAGCCCTCCCACTCCAACACCCATGGAGTTAGGGGGTGATGCAGCTAGGGCGACCGGAGGAGGAGCCTCCTGTAACGGCTGTCGTTGGTGGAAGACGGAGTAGACCAAAGCGCAGCGTGGTACGTGTTCATGAAGCCTTTAATAAACTGAACACTGAATACAAACAAACAAAAGAATAAAGGAAAACCGAAATAGTCCCGTATGGTCAAAACACTGAAACGGAAAATAATCACCCACAAATCAAAATGGGAAAACAGGCTACCTAAGTCTTGCTCTCAATCAGAGACAACGATAGACAGCTGCCTCAGATTGAGAACCATACCAGGCCAAACACATAGAAAAAGAAAACCTCGACCTACGACATAGAATACCCACCCACATCACACCCTGACCAAACTAAAAATAGAAACATACAAAGCAATCTACGGTCAGAGCGTGAAACCTCCTCCTGCACCAGTTGTGGTCGGAGAGGGCAAACTTCTGACCGGTGTTGGAGGAGCTCGTCTGGGAGTCAAGAGGGCAGACAGAGCACTGCTCCGACACCTCAGGTGAGTCAGCACCAGGATCACCCGGAGCTCCCTGATGGTCATTTGTATGTGTTGATTTCCTTTCTTGAGTTTTCCCCTCATTCCCAGCATAAGGCGCTAGTAGATTCAGGCGCAGTGGGAAGTTTTATGGACCCCGGGTTTGCGCTTAAGTTAGGGATTCCCTTGGTTCAGATGGACCAACCCTTCCCCGTCCACGCCCTACATAGTCGACCATTAGGGTCAGGGCTGGTCAGAGAGGCCACGGTTCCACTGGACATGGTGACGAAGGGGGGTCATGAGGAGCGGATTAGTCTCTTCCTCATTGATTCTCCTGCGTTTCCACCGGTGCTGGGGATTCCCTGGTTGGCTTATCACAATCCTAAAATTTTGTGGAAACAGGGGGCTCATGAGGGATGGTCATATGAGTGCTCAGGTAGGTGTGTGGGAGTTTCCATCAGTGCGACGACGGTGGAGAGTCCAGACCAAGTCTCCACCATGCGGCTTCCCCCTGAATATGCCGATTTGGCTATCGCTAAATGTGAAAAGAGGTCGACCCAATTACCATATCATCGACGAGGGGATTGTGCGATAAACCTCCAGGTGAACTCCACACTTCCCAGGAGTCATGTGTATCCCCTGTCACAGGACGAGATGGTGGCTATGGAGACATATGTCACCGAATCTCTGGGACAGGGGTACATTCGGCCCTCCACGTAACCCGCCTCCTTGAGTTAATTTTTTTGTGAAGAAGAAGGCTTGAGGTCTGCGTCCGTGTATAGACTACAGAGGTCTAAATTCCATTACAGTGGGGTTCAGTTACCCGCTACCTCTCATCGCATTGCGGCCGTGCGTAATTGGCTGACTCCGACCACAGTAAAGGAGGTGCAGCGGTTTTTAGGGTTTGACAATTACTACCGGAGGTTTATCTGGGGTTTTGGTTAGGTGGCTGCTCCCATTACCTCACTGCTGAAGGGGGGGCCTGTGCGTTTACGGTGGGCGGCGGAGGCGGACATGGTGTTTGGTCGTCTGAAGGCGTTGTTTACCGATGCTCCCGTATTGGCGCATCCTGACCCCTCTTTGGCATTCATAGTGGAGGTGGACGCGTCCGAGGCTGGTGTTGGCATCATGCTATCACAGTCCTTGGGCACGCCCCCGAAGCTTCGCCCCTGCACTTTCTTCTCTAGGAAGCTCAGTCCGGCAGAGCGAAACTATGATGTGGGGGACCGGGAGTAGCGGTAAAAGCTGGTGGTAAAAGCTCTGAAGGTGTGGAGACATTGGCTTGAGGGGGAGAAACACTCTTTTCTCATCTGGACTGACCACCGTAATCTGGAGTACATCTGGGCAGAGAGGAGACTGAATCCTTGTCAGGCAAGGTGGGCAATGTTTTTCACCAGCTTTTGTTTCACCATCTCTTACAGACCAGGTTCACTGACGCACTGTCCCGTCTCAACGATACCGAGGAGTGGTCCATCGATCCCACCCCCATACTTCCGACTTCTTGTCTGGTGGCACCGGTGGTATGGGAGGTGGACATGGAAATCGAGCAGGCTTCATGGTTAGGACCCACTCCAGCACAGTGTCCAGCTGGTCGGAGGTATGTCCCACTTGGTGTTCGCGATAGATCGATCAGGTGGGCCCACAAGCTACCCTCCTCTGGTCATCCGGGGATCGAGAGGACGTTGCAGCGTCTTAGGGGGAAGTACTGGTGGCCCACCTTGGCCAAAGACGTGAGGGTTTATGTTTTCTCCTGTTCGGTGTGTGCGCCCAGTGTAAGGCTCCTAGACACATGTCCAGAGGGAAGTTTACAGCCCCCCGTTCCACAGCGGCCTTGGTCACACCTGTCTGTGGACTTCCTCACCGATCTTCCTCCATCACAGGGGAACACCACGATCCTGGTCGTTGTGGATCGGTTATCTAAGTCCTGCCATCTCCTCCCTTTGCCCGGCTTTCCTGCGGCCCTACAAACTGCGGAGGCACTGTTTACACATGGCTTCCGGCACTACGGGTGCCAGAGGAAAAAGTTTCTGATCTGGACCCATCTCTGCTAGGTGAGTTCCACCGCCTCCATCCGGATCGCCCTGCGCCTCGCCCTCCAGGTCGTCCTCGAGGCTGTAATTTCAGCCCTTTTACTATTTATTTTCAAATATAGACTAACAGTTTTCTAACACAGATGCTAAACATGAAACACATTACTATTTTGCTTGGTTGGTTGTTTTTGCTGTCCTTAGTACATGCATTCAGTCTCCTCTTACAGTGTGCTGATAACTCACCATCTGGTCCAGCAGGGAAAGGTATTCTGCGCTCAAGTGACCGTAGTGGTGTGGGATCCAGTCACAGCAATGACACACGCTCTGCATACTGCAAATAATAAGAAAAATACACGTCCAACCCTGCATTGTATACATTGTAAATAGCAGTTTGTTTCGCTATTAGTTTTCCATATGAGTTTGAACATATTAATTGTGTTAATTAAGTAGTTTTTTCTGGAATTGGGAAAGGGAAAACTGTATGGAGAATTTCCACCGATCAACCTACCGGAGGCGGGGACTTCCATTTTCCAGACTAGCGCATGCAGCAATTGGAATTCCATGCCTGCTCCGTCTCCTGGACGAAAAAATCAAGTAAATCTCTACACATTCTCCTTGAAATCAGTTTAAATTATAATTGAACCACAAAATGAATTTATCCCTTTTAGTTATCGGCTAGACTATTACTATAGCGACTATAGGCTATTCGCGAGCTTTGCTTTCAACTGCTAATAACTTCGCTTGAACCGAAAAAAAATTCCGATAACAATATCGTCGAAGTCGAAATAAAACCCACACTTCTTAAGAAATATAGCCATATAAGACATTAATTTAGTGGTTTTCGTTCAAAGTTAGTCCGAACAATTGTTCCGTAGTCTTCTGCTGTTGCGCTACATCTGAAAAGTGAATGGGGAACGTCAGAGTCAATACCCACATCTCTCAACTTTCATTTTCATGATGACGTAACCAACTTTCACCTTACTGTTGTCAGCTGGGGGTGCAATGTTGACAAGCAACGACAACATATTTTGTTTGAACTTTCTATTTGTCGTTTTTTTTACACGGGGAAAATGAAAAATAATATGTGACAAAAGTACCTTGGTATAGGCTACGATATCAGGGATATTTTCCCTAAAGAGTCAATCTTTTTGACAGGGCTATTCTATCTTTTTACATTTTTTATAAATAAAATATTTTATGGGGTAGATCAGCTTTAATATTGCAGATAGATTGTAGCTTCCATCAATGTATTTGTCTGCATCACTTCCAATCGCCCGTGTGTGTGTGTGTGTGTGTGTGTGTGTGTGTGTGTGTGTGTGTGTGTGTGTGTGTGTGTGTGTGTGTGTGTGTGTGTGTGTGTGTGTGTGTGTGTGTGTGTCATAGTGCTATGCACGTTTTTGACTATGCAAGTCAAATCTTGGCATTGGTTCATTTCTCCCCTTTCTATATAATATTGGGATTAATCCATAGTATTCAAATCCTGTTCAACTGTAAAGATCATATACTTTAGGGAAGTGGTCACCAAAACTGTCTGCACGGTCCTGGAGACCAGCAGGAGAAGGTGCAGGCTTTGTTCCAACCCAGTTCGAAAACACCTGTTCCATCAGGGTCTTGATAAAATGTCATGGGTGGAATCATATTGAAATGTCATGTTATAGGCTGAAATTAAAGATGTAGCCTAATTATTCTGCTGCATTTATTCACTCCAACTCTCTGAGATGCTTTATAAATACGGGCCTTGGTGTTATTCTATATAGCCTTAATAGGACCAGCCATGAGGATTCATAATAGTGACACTTGAAACGTGATACCAAAGAGTCAGAGAGCTATATTTACCTATATAGCTATAGTTTATACTAAATATATAGTTATATATTTTACTAGGGAATTGGTACCCTAGTAAGCAGGACAATAACAGTAGCAACAGGGCTACGGCCACAACACAGAACCACTGGTAGAATCTTTGCCGTGTGACTATGTTCAAAGTGTTGAAGTCGCTGACGTCTTCATGGGTTTTTGCACTAGTAGTGATACCTGTCAATGGTGCTGAAACGTCTTCTTACGTCACATGACACGCCTGTGTTGGACGCATTTTCGCTAGTTGTGCGATGTCATCAGTTCCAGTCTTCTCCCCAGTAATCATAGACACCTTTGGCCGACATATCGAATTGGGAATATGTAGTGTTTCCTCTGCAGCAATTCGACCATTAAGGACTGACTCTAGCAGTCTCCCCTGAACACTTGATGTTGAGATGTGTCTGTTACTTGAACTCTGTGAAGCATTTATTTGGGCTGCAATTTCTGAAGCTGGTAATTCTAATGAACTTCTCCTCTGCAGCAGATGTAACTCTGTGTCTTCCTTTCCTGTGGTTGTCCTCATGAGAGCCAGTTTCATCATAGCGCTTGATGGTTTTTGCAACTGCATTTGAATAAACATTCAATGTTCTTGAAATTTCCCGCATTGACTGACATTTATGTCTTAAAGTAATGATGGACTGTCACTTCTCTTTGCTTATTTGAGCTGTTCCTGACAGAAATATGGACTTGGTATTTTAGCAAATAGTGCTATCTTTTGTATACCACCCCTACCTTGTCACAACACAACTGATTGGCTAAAATACATTAAGAAGGAAAGACATTCCACGAATTAACTTTGAACAAGGACCACCTGTTAATTGAAATGCATTCCAGGTGACTACCTCCTGAAGCTGGTTCAGAGAATGCCAAGAGTGTGCAAAGCTGACATCCAAGCTGGGTGTATACTTTGAAGAATTTCAAATATAACATAGATGTGTATTTGTTTAACAATAGAAAATAGTAAAGATAAAGAAAAACCCTGAGGTGTGTCCAAACTTTTGACTGGTACTGTGTATATATACTCCGGACTCCGACATATTTCTATGTTTCTTATGTCCATTCATTTTCTTTTAGATTTGTGTGTATTGTTTTGTATTGTCAGATATTACTGCAGTGGTAGAGCTAGAAAAACAAGCATATAGCTACAGCCGTTAAAACATCTGCTAAATGTGTGTATGCGATAAATTACAATTGAGTTGATTAAAAAAGATTACAGCTGTAAAGGACACATTTATTTAATTATAATATATTTCATTATTACAATAACAAACATTTCCTATCAGGTTGCAATAATAAATACAGTCTGCAATGGCCTTCATGAATACAAAAAAAATGCACGGAAACATTGATACATTAGGCTATGTATAGCCTAAGTCAATCACATCATTATTCAGAATGAAAAAATGATTTACTCCTCGGAGTTGTGAATACATGACTACAAAATAAATTAATACGTTAAAAAAACAAACGAGTAAACATGTAAAAAAATAGTTAGAAATATGAATAGATAAATATATATATAAATAACAAATATGTACACAACACACACATAACGCTCATTGGCTACTTAATGTTGTGTCTAGTCTTTGGAGGTGTACCAGCACCACTGTCCTTATGTCTTCCCAGCCGCTTGCGCTGTAATCCTGCATAAATGAAATACACTTGTTAAGATTTGAGAATAGACACATGTTGTATCATCACATAAATACATCCAGATTTGGTGAATGTACTCTCTTTGTAAGACAAATGGATCAACCTACCTCGCGTTTCAAGTAATGCTTCAGGAACTTGAAGTGAAGGCTCATCTTTTTGTTCACTCTGTTGACAGATTTTGATAGTCTAGTTTTCATAGCCTTTACCTGTTAGGATAAATAACAAATCATTCATTTAATATTATGTTTTGAATAACATGTAACTACTTATATTATAATCAAGAAGGATAGTATAATGTTTTCCTTTTTGCATTAATGTTTTAAGAGGCGAAAATCACAAATGACATACGCATTGATCCAGCTCCGAGGTCTGGCGATAGAGGTCATTCATAAACTTGTCAACTCCTTTCTGGTCCCAGGCGGTGGACTCATATTTACCACTGCTATACAATTTCTTTATAGCGTTCAGAGTATGCGAAATGAAGGCAATCTGTTCGTCAGCCTAGAAGAAGAGTGATTTGAATTAGTGTATGCCTTATGAATTGATGGAAAATAACAAAAAAAGTATAGCAATTTTGTAAATTCGTTATAACCTAATTATATACAGCGCATTCGGAAAGTGTTCAGAACACTTAACTATCTGTACATTTTGTTACGTTACAGCCTTTATTTTCAAATTTAATAAATATGATTTCATTCATCAATCTACACACAATAACCCATAACGACCAAGCCAAAACATGTTTTTCGACATTTTCGCTAATTTATGAAAATCAAAAACTGTTTTTGCTTCTTCATTATGGGATATTGTGTGTACATTGATGATGATTTTTTATTTATTTGCAATCAATTTTATAAATGGTCTGTGACATAACAAAATGTGGAAAATGTGAAGGGGTCTGAATACTTCCCGAATTCAGTGTTTAATCCACTCTTAGAAAAAAAAGTTATGGATAGTACGAAACATGTTTTATGCATATTTCTTACCTTGAAATTATTGACTTGTCTGTATTGTTTGTCAGGGAAAGTGATCTGAGGTCCTCGAGAGACTTCATGACCCTGAGATGCCAAAAAATATAAACAAAATATTGCATCGTTATTACTGTACAAAAAGGAGTCAGGTCGTTTAAATGAAACATAGCAGCTCATGAAATGTTGAAAAGAAGACAAGAGCTCAATGACCAGGAACAAGTGAATAAACATGACCCTATATCCTACCATTTTCTTAAGCATCGTTATGGTGTTGTTGCTGAACACTTGGAACATGCTCGGAGACCGAGGCAGTGTCTTCATCCATGTGCATCCGATGGTTTTATTCCAGGTGCAAATCGTCATGACCAAGCACATCCAAAAGCTGATTGAACCCATTTTAGCGTAGGTCTACTGTAGTTCTCGGTCTGTCCGCAATCAACGTTGGTGCACTTCGGAAAGATAGACTACTTCGTATAATTCCGACAAAAAGGTAAGTTTTCCGGAACGGATAAAGAGATAAAGTGTTCTTCCTGACTGAACAATACCAGTTCTGCCACCCAAGTTCTGCCATTCTCCAACCTGTGTCGATCCTTTATACAACGAGTCTGCAAGGTATTCCAAAAGTGAAAGGTGGAAGTTCCCTTACACTTTCATACCTGAGTGTTGTTGTACGTGTGGAGAAAATGCACCAAAAGGACAGGTGCATCGCTCGAATAATTGTTACATCTTGAGCTATTTGCTATTTTATCATGACATTTTGACATTTCAACCAGGATTATTTTGATGAAAAAAAAAATAAACATGTGAATCTATCGGACTATGGGCATAAATAAATATCACCATGTAGAACACATTTAGTTTGGCCTTTCACTTCGAAAACCAAAGTATTTCATGTTTGAAAACGCAACACCTTTTCATTTGCACACAGAAACTTTGGTGTCAACTACGTTGTAACCACTTGCTTAAAGGGTAATTGTGGTTTGTGGACCCCAACTGTCTATGTAGCCTATGAAGTGCACAGGTAGTATTGACCTTGGGAATAGTGCTTAAATTTGAGCCTATATTGCGGGGGCTTTTGAATCTGGGCCAATAGGAATGTGTGCGTATGATAGGTCTTTCACGTAGATAATATGTCAAAGTATTCAATAGTCTTGTCTTTAATGGACTTGTAAACACATATTTTATTTATTCCTCCAGTCATGTAAGTTGATGGGACCTCTGCATCTATTACCTTTCCTCCCCAGCGACTGAAGAGTATAGGCTTTGTTTTAAGAGCGATTGGTATTCTCCATTGAACTAACATTCAAAATATAATAATGATTATGTTGCATAATATACAGTATATACTTTATATTATTAATAACTATATGAATAGTCAATTTTTTACAGTAAAAGAATTCCACAGTCATATGATGTCTTGTCTAAAAGTGTATTCTCAAGGCGTTTGTTGTTTTTCATTGAAGATGATGTTGGTATGGTATTATGGTAACATTTCATTGAGAAATTCGTCTTCATTAATCGGTTAATTCAGGTCACACATCTTTACAAATTACTAGCACATTTCTAACAAATATAAGCTGTGTGTGCGTGTGTTTATTCAAATATTATACACACTCTAGAAAAGGGTTCTATGTAGAACCTTCTGGGGTGCCATATATGAAAAAAAAACAATAAAACCTTTTTTGGTTCAATCTAGAACTTATTACTTAGAAAGAACAATATTACTTATAACACATGTTTTCATAAACTTTTATGCAAAATGTAACTACAACATGCTACCATGACACGTATATTCTTGGCATTTTTGTTAAATTCTTCTGAGAATGTCTCAGGATGCCCTCAATTTCAACTCTTAAGACCTCCCGTGGGCACGAACTGATTTCTGAAAGAAAAAGCAGGAAACAAATATAATTGATTTCATTTTAAAATTAAACATGGCACACATAGGCTTCCATCATAGGTATAGGGACCCCAAAAAAAAAACAGTAAACAGGAGATGTTTTACCTCATGTGAAAGAAAGTCATCCAGCTGTTTGAAGAAGTCATCCAGCTGTTTGAAGAACAACTTTAATATGAATTTCCTTGTGAATAATATTACTACAATGAATTACACGGATACTATGATTAATAAGGTAATAAATAGCCTACTGTGCAATGCAATGAACAACATCACCAAGAACCTCCACATTCCGAATAGGTCATATTTTGTCTAGCAAGAAGGACCTGCAGCTCCCCTAATGTGATAGTGTTCCATTGTGTCAGGTTTTGTTGAAAGAGCTGACCTGCCAGTTGTGTCACGACTCCGACAGAAGGTGGCTCCCCTTCCCGTTCGGGTGGCGCTCGTCGTCGCCGGCCTACTAGCTGCCGCTGATTCTTTCCTCCCCCTCCTTATGTGTTTATTGGTTACACCTGTTTTGAGTTGGTTGTAATTAGTTGGGCTTTATTAGTCAGCCGGCCCGTCCGTATCTTTGTGCGGGATTAATTATTGTAACCTTTGTGTTTGGTGTAGACGAACGTGTTGGTTTATGTTCGTGGAGTTTGCGGGACAGTTTTCGTCCCCAGTGTCTGGGGCATTTGTTTTGAGCTATACTGACGCTTAGCTTGTTTGATTGCCTTGTGGAGGGAATAGCTACCCTTTTGTATTCGGTCATGTTTCCGGGCACCTTGCCCTGATTGAAAGCAGTGGTTTGCGCTTTCAGTTTCGCGTGAATGCTACCATCAATCCACGGTTTCTGGTTGGGGAATGTTTTAATAAACGCTGTGGGTACAACATCACCGATGCACTTGCTGTCTGATCCATGACTATGAGGTTAATGTCAACTTTAATTTGAGGGTATTTTGTCACGACTTTCACCGAAGGTGGCTCCTCTCCCTGTTTGGGCGGCGCTTGGCGGTCGTCGTCGCCGATCTACTAGCTGCCACTGATCCTTTTCCCTTTTCTTTTGGTTATGTCTGTTTTGTGTTTCACCTGGTTTCATTTTGGTTAACTAGGGGGATATTTCATCTCTCCATTTCCTATGGGTTTTTGTTCGGGATTGTTTTCGTTTGACTGTCAGTTAGTTTTAGGTTGCGTTTTCTCTTGTTTATTTTTGAACAGGTGTTTTTTCCCTGGACTGTCTTAGTAGGGCTTGTGGCTGCTGTTGTTGTCCAGGGTCCTGTAATAAATTGCATCACAGTGGGGTTCAGTTACCGGCTACCTCTCATCGCCACGGCGGTGGAGTCATTCCACGGAGCACGCTTCTTCACAAAACTGGATCTTAGGTGCGCGTATAACTTTGTGCGAATCCAGGAGTGAGTTTAGTGGAAAACCACGTTTAGTACCACATCTGGCCATTATGAGTACCTCGTCATGCCGTATGGGTTGAAAAAAGCACCAGCCATTTTCCAATCCTTTGTTGACGAGATTCTCAGGGACCTGCACGGGCAGGGTGTAGTGGTTTACATTGATGACATAACGATCTATTCCGCCACATTCTCCGCACATGTGTCTCTGGTGCACAAGGAACTTGGACGACTGTTGGAGCATGACCTGTACGCCAAGGCCGAGAAATGTATGTTCTCCAAACAAGCCTGTCTCTTTCCTGGGGTATCGCATTTCCACATCTGGGGTGGTGATGGAGTGTGACCGCATTGCGGCCGTGCGACTCCGAGGTGCAACCATTTTTAGGGTTTGCCAATTACTACAGGAGGTTTATCCGGGCTTTTGGGCAGGTTGCTGCTCCCATTACCTCACTGCTGAAGGGGGCGCCGGTGCGCTTGCAGTTGTCGGCGGAGGCGGACAGAGCTTTTGGTCGTCTGAAGTCATTGTTTACCGATGCTCCCGTATTGGTGTACCCCTATTTACCATTCATATTGGAGGTAGACGCATCCGAGGCTGGTGTTGGCACCATGCTATCACAGCGCTCGGGCACGCCCCGAAGCTTCGCCCCTGCACTTTCTTTTCGAGGAAGCTCAGTCCGGCAGAGAGAAACTATGATGTGGGGGATCGGGAGTTGCTGGCTGTTGTAAAAGCTCTGAAGGTGTGGAGAGATTGGCTTGAGGGTGCGAAACACTCTTTTCTCATCTGGACTGACCACTGTAATCTGGAGTACATCTGAGCGGCGAGGAGACTGAATCCTCGTCAGGCAAGGTGGGGCGATGTTTTTTTTTACCAGATTTCGCTTCACTATCTCATACAGACCAGGTTCCCGTAACGCGAAGGCAGACGCACTGTCCCATCTCTATGATACCTGAGGAGCGGCCCATCGATCCCACCCCCATACTTCCGGCTTCTGGTGTAACCGGTATTATGGGAGGTGGACGTGGACATCGAGCGGGCGTCTCGGTTCGAACCTCCTCCACCATAGTGTCCAGCGGGTCGGAGGTACGTCCTGCTTGGTGTTCGTGATAGATTGATCAAGTGAGCCCACACGCTACTCTCCTCTAGTCATCCGGGGATCGAGAGGACAGTGCGTGCTCTTAGGGGGAAGCTCTGGTGGCCCACCTTGGCTAAGGATGTGAGGGTTTATGTTTCCTCCTGTTCGGTGTGCGCTCAGTGTAAGGCTGCTAGACACCTGCCGAGAGGGAAGTTACAGCCCCTCCCCGTTCCACAGCAGCCTTGGTCACACCTGTCTGTGGACTTTCTTAGTGATCTTCCTATGTCACAGGGGAACACTACGATCCTGGTAGTTGTGGATTGGTTCTATAAGTCCTGCAATCTCCTCCCTTTGCCCGGTGTCCCTAAGGTCCTACAGACTGCGAGGCCCTGTTTACACATGTCTTCCGGCACTACGGGGTGCCTGAGGATATAGTTTCTGATCGGGGTCCCCAGTTCACTTCCCGGGTTTGGAAGGCGTTCATGAAGGGTCTGGGGGTCATGATCAGCCTGACCTCTGGTTTTCACCCTGAGAGTAATGGGCAGGTGGGGAGAGTGAACCAGGATCTGGGCAGGTTTCTGCGGTCATATTGACAGGACCGGCCTGGAGAATGGGCGAGGTTCGTTCCATGGGCTGAGATGGCCCAGAATTCACTTCGCCACTCCTCCACGGACCTGTCGCCGTTTCAGTGCGTGTTTACGGTCCGGAGGAGAGGTGCTGGGTGCCGGTGGGGGACATCTTGGACCCATCTCTGCTGGGTGAGTTCCACCGCCTCCATTCTGATAGCCCTGTGCCTCGCCCTCTGGGTCGTCCTCGAGGCCGGCGTCAACGTCATTTTTTAATAACAGGTGTTTTTTCCCTGGACTGTGTTTTAGTATGGTTTGTGGCTACTGTTGTAGTCCGGAGTCCTGTTATTTTGAACTTGTTCAATCAAACGCCCTTATCTTTCGGAACTTGTTTTTCCTGCGCCTGACTCCACACCCACATCTCCTTGGGGAGATCTGAAATATTTTCTGTAATTACAGCACTTTTTGGGGACCAAAAGTATTGGGAGAAATTAACTTATATGTGTATTGAAGTAGTAACACGTATTTGGTCCCATTTTGATAGCACCCAATGACTAAATCCAGTTTGCGACTCTACAAACTAGTTGGATGCATTTTCTGTTTTGGTTGAGTTTCAGATTTATTTTGTGTCCAATAGAAATTAATGGTAGATCATGTATTGTGTCATTTTGGAGTCACTTTTACTGTAAACAAAATAAGAATATGCTTCTAAGCACTTCTACATTTATGTGGATTCTACAATAATTTTTGATAATCATGTATGAATCTTTGAATAATAAGTGAGAAAGTTACAGAAGCTAAAATATTATACCACAAGGACAAAATAAACTCTTACCATTACAATGTTACTTAAAATGATAAGGTTGTCTGTGATGAGATACGAACTCGCTGCCTTTCGTTTGCTAGACGTTCACGTTATATGCCTACCCAGATGCACAAATAGATTGTTTTTATGTGTTTGTCATTTATTTTTTAACTTGTTGTTGTCTTGGCACCACACCTCTCCCTCAATGTTAGTACGGTTGCTGCTACTGTCTCTTACGACCGGAAATATCTACTGGACATCAGAACAGTGATTACTCACAACAAACTGGAAGAAGCTTTTTTCTTTAACAAGTCTGATGAGAAAGACATACTGATTTCCCAGGAACTCATCACTATGCTAAGGACCCTGAGACTAAACATCTCCCTTCGCAACTGGATCCTGGACTTCCTGATGGGCCGCCCCCAGGTGGTAAGGGTAGGCAACAAAACATCTCTCACGCTGATCCTCAACAGAGGTCCCCTCAGGGGTGTGTACTTAGTCCCCTCCCGTACTCCCTGTTCGCCCAATAACTGCGTGGCCAAAAACGACTCCAACACCATCATTAAGTTTGCTGACGACACAAAGTGGTTGGCCTGATCACCCACAACGACCATACAGCCTATAAGGAGGAGGTCAGAGAACTGGCAGTATGGTGCCAAGACAGCAATCTCTCCCTCAATGTGAGCAATACAAAGGGCTGATCGTGGAGTACAGAAAAAGGCGGGCTGTCACGACTTCCGCCGAAGTCGGCCCCTCTCCTTGTTCGGGTGGTGTTCGGCGGTCGACGTCACCGGCTTTCTTGTTACCACCGATCCATGTTTCATTTTCGTTTTCTTTTGTCTGTATCACACACACCTGGTTTCAATTCCCATATCAGGTTCCTTATTTAACCCTCTGGCATACATTTCTGTTCTGTCTGTGATTGTTGGTGTCTTAGTGGTTGTTGTAGGTGTTAGTTTGTATGTATTTTCCTATTTGAAATATTGCTTGAATTTTTGTGAGTAAACTCAGTTGTGTTGCTCAAACCTGTGTCCTGCGCCTGACTCCGCTACATCTCTGCACCCAATCGCTGACACGGGCCAAACAGGCCCCCATTAACATCTATGGTGCTGTATTGGAGCAGGTCGAGAGTTTCAAATTCCTTGGTGTCCAGATCACCAGAAAACGATCATGGTTCAAACACACAAAGACAGTCGTGAAGAGGGCACGACAAACCCTTTTCTCCCTAAGGAGACTGAAAGGATTTGGCATGTGTCCCCAGGTCCTCAATCATTTCTACAGCTGCACTATCAAGAGCATTCTGACCGGTTGCATCACCGCCTGGTATGGCAACTGGTCTTAATCTAACCGTAAGACGCTACAGAAGGTAGTTGGTACGGCCCAGAACATCACTGGGGCAAAGCTTTCTGCCTTTCGAGAACTATATAATAATAGACAGTATCAGAAGAAAGCCTATGAAATTGTCCGAGACTCCAGTCACTCAAGTCATCGACTGTTTTCACTGCTACCGCACGGCAAGCGGTACCAGAGCGCCAAGTCTAGGACCAAAAGGCTCCTTAATAACAGCTTTTACCCCCAAGCCATGAGACTGCTGAACAATTAATCAAATGGCCAATACATTGACACCCACTCCTCCATTTGTTTTGTACACTGCTGCTACTCGCTGTTTAATATCTATGCATAGTCACTTCACCCCTACCTACATGTACAAATGACTTCAACTAACCTGTACTCCCAGCACACTGACTCAGAACCGGTACCACCTGTAAATAACCTAGTTATTGTTATTTTATTGTGTTGCTTTGAATGATTTGTTACTTGTTTATTTGGTAAATATTTTCTTAACTCTTCTTGAACTGCACTGTTGGTTAAGGACTTGAAAGTAAGCATTTCACGGTAAGGTCAACACTTGTTGTATTCGGTGCATGTGACAAACAGTTTGATTTGATTTGAAATATCATACCCCATCTCCATAAAAATGCAAACCTCGGCAGTTACTGTAATGCTGTTAGCATGTCTTGGGAGTATGATATTTGTGCGTCTTTAACTTTCTCACTAATCATTATTCGCGATTCATTCAGGATTGCTGTAATCATGTCCGATCCTGTCTGTGTGTTTGCCATGGTGCTGAAATGTCTTCTTATCTTGCCCCCACTGTGGACGCATTTAAAGGGTTTCCCAGCCGTTATGCACGGGTTGTGTGATATCATCAGCCTTCAAGTTTTAAGACACAACAACACTGTGTGACATTATCAGGCCTATCTAAGGACCTTTTATTAGGTCCATATGTAAATATGTTAGATTAAAAATATATTTCAGCTGTTAGAGGTCACATTAGTTTATTTCAAATGTATTTAATCGTTACAATAACGAACGTTTCCAATATTGTTGCAATAATAAATACAGCATGCAATGGTCTTCATAAATACAAAAATCAATGCATGAAAACGTTGTTACATTTTCTATAGCCTAACAATACCTATCACATAATACATTATTCGGTATAAAATGTGTTTTACTTCGCAGAGTTGTGAATTCACATAATAAATAAATAAAACATATATAAAAATAACCGTGTAAATAAATAGTTGAAAAAATAGAAGTATAAATAAATAATCTCTACACACACACACGAGGTTCATTGGTTAGTCAATATTATTGTGACTAGTCTTAGCATGTGTGCCAGCACCACTTTCCTTATGCCTTCCCAGGCGCTTGCGCTGTATTCCTGCATGAACGAAACACACATGTAATATTTTAGAATAGACACATGTGTTGTCATCACATATGAATATATCCTTATTTGGTGAATGCACTCTCTTGGTAAGACAAATTGACATACCTCGCGTTTCAAGTAATTCTTCAGGAATTTGAAGTGAAGGCTCATATTTTTGTTCACTCCTTTGTCAGATTTTGGTAGTGCAGCTCTTATAGCCTTTACCTGTTGGAACAAAATATAAGTCATTAATGGTATGTTATGATTCGTTTAAATCACATTATATGGCAATCTAAAAAATATAGGATAATGTTTGCCTTTTTGCATTAATGTTAATAGAAAATCAAAAATCACATAGACTTACACATTGGTCCAGCTCCGAGGTCTGGCGATGCAGGTCAATCATAAACTCGTCAACTACTTTCTGGTCCCAGAAATAATCATAGTTATCACTTCTGTACAATTTCTCAATAGCGTTCAGAGTTTGCGAAATGAA
The DNA here is from genome assembly GCF_023373465.1 of Oncorhynchus keta. NCBI lineage: Eukaryota > Metazoa > Chordata > Actinopteri > Salmoniformes > Salmonidae > Oncorhynchus > Oncorhynchus keta. The sequence goes on from NC_068425.1 coordinate 6,971,139, forward strand.
GACAATCTTGTCGTCATCCTAGAAGAAGAGTGATTTCTATTAGTACATGGCTTATGAATATCAGAAAAGTATAGCAAATTTGGCACATTCGTTAATACCTAATTATATGGCCTACACTATGAGAAAAAACGTTGAACCAAAACCCTTTTAAAATAGTGTAGGCTATGCATATGTCTTACCTTGAAATGATCGACATGTCTGTATTCCTCGTAAGGGAAAGTGATCTGAGGTTCTCGAGAGACCACATGACCCTGAGATGCCAAAAAATAGAATCAAATGATTGCAATATTATTATTGTATACATAAACGAGTAACTGAATCAAATGAAACACAGCAGCACATTAAATGTTGAATAGATGACAACTGCTCAATGACCAGGAACAAGTAAATAAACATTACAGTATCCTACCATTTCCCGAAGCACTGTTATGGTGTTGTTGCTGAACACTTGGAACATGCTCCGAGACATAGGAAGTGTCCTCATCCAAGTGCATCCGAAGGTTTTATGCCAGGTGCAAATCGTCAGGATCAAGCACATCCAAAAGCTTATCGAACCCATTTTATCGTAGGTCTACTGTAGTTCGCTGTCTGTTCGCTATCAACCGAGGTGCAAAACTTCCGAAAGACAGCCTATACTTTGTATAATTCCGGAAAAAAAATAAGTTTTACTCAAAGGACAGAGATAAAGTGATCGATCCTCTTCTCGAAATCCAGAGTTCTGTCATGCTGCAATCTGTGTCGATATTTTATACAATGATTTTGAAAGGTTTTCCGAAATTGAAAGGTGGAAGTCCCGGTAGACAGGCGCTTTCATACCTGACAGTATATTTTTCGGCCTGGAGACAACGCACGAAAAGGACAGGTGCATCCCTCGAAGACTTGTTCAATTCTTGACTGATTTGTTATTTTATTTTGAAATATTGGATTACCAACCAGGAACATGGTTTAGATTAAAAACATTAACTTGTGAATCTATTTTAGTCAGACAACAGCGTAAATTAATGTGCATTTCTTTTCAAACATTTCGTTGTCCTTTCACTTCGGAAACAATTGCGTTTAAATCTCGTCTTCGCAAACGCATCACCTTTTCATTTACACACGGAAACTATGGTATCCAACTAAGTTGGAACCACTTGCTTAAAGGGTAAACGTGGTTTCTGGACCTCATATTCCCTTTTAAAGATACAGATCAACGTCGTATGGGTTATATCAACTACATACTCAACATTACTATATTTCATTTTAGAAACGGGTTTTAGTGGTCTTATTGCATTTCGTAGACGAGCTCCTTTCTGCACCCGGTTTTCAGAATAAGACACTGGTAGCCTATGCAGTGCACAGGCAGTATATACCTTGACAATACTGCTTACCTTGACATTAGTGCTTAAATTGGAGACGCTATTTCGGGTGCTTTTGAATCTGGGCCTACACCCACTTGTGAGTCAAATATGTCTATCACGTAGATCATTTGTCAAAGTATTCCGTATTCGTGTGTTTTTATTGGACTTTTATCCAGATATGTGAGTTGATGTTACCTCTGCATCTATTATCTTTCCACTGTAGAGACTGAAGAGTAACAGCACGGTTAGCGAAAGCTATACTCCATTGAACTAACATTCAGAATGTGGAGTTATAATTATGTTGCATGATATCCAGTAAATATGTACTTGCTAGAAGTAATAACTATCTGAATCAACAATGTTTTACAGTGATATGATGATGTCTGAAAGGGCGGGAAAGTATGGCTGGAATTCAGAATATTGTAAAGGAGTTTATTGTTTTTCATTGAAGAGGATGTTGATATGCAATTGTTAGTAGGAATAACATCTCATTTAGTATAACATTTAAACGAAAAAGTCGTTGTATGTCAAGGTTGCATCACACCACAGAATTTTACAAAATTGCTCGCACAATTTCAACCACTGTAAGGCGTGTTTGTATCTTCATTTAAATAGCATAGCCTACATCGAAATAATTTGCAACACGGATAAATAACATAAACATATGAAGCTTGGTACATTTAATTTAATCATCAAAAGTACATATTTTGCAGAAATGAACTAAAAGTAGTGCCACTTTCACTCACACGTGTGTTCTTGGCAATTTTGATTTCTTGTAAAAATCCCTCGGACCATTATCATTTCCACCTCTGGGATACAGCCTCTTGGTCTCCTCTGCTATACCACATACATAATACACATATCTCAATAAAATAACTAAATGTATGAATGAATTAAGCTCCAATAATCAATTTTCATCTAGAATAAATAAATTGTGCTATCACAGTATGCTAAAGCCTATATTCAGAGCCATATTTCTAAATATGTCTCTGCCTATAAGGTCCATTTGTAACAGGTTACATAAATTGACCTATCATGGAAAGATCATTGAGTGTCTGGCGAGTTTGATGAAGATAATGCATTTGCTCCTTTTGGTTACTGCATTTAGCATAAACAACCGGGTAAAGAACAATTACACACAGAAGATGTACCACAAAGGAGACATTAAGAGTGGCCATGTGTCCGGTGAGTTGGTAAATCCCTGACCACTACTTCTAAACGGTCGGCTACCTACCCTACCTTCATAGCCTCCATCATTGATATTCCATGGATGAGGTAATTTGTTAAACAAGGAAAGCTCAACTGGGGAAAGTGAAAGAGCATTGAACATTCCATTCCTCCACCTTGCAAAGCTGTTGACATTTTGCGTTCTTGTCTTCTGTGTGTATATACACATTGCGCTTCACGCAATGTATTTTCAACACAGTGGCCTATCCATTCTGTACTTCAATTGTATATTTATTGAGTAGGGTTGATAGGCTACAGTATAAGCATTTAAAAGCATACTTTTTTTTTTACATCCCTTCTCTCAAGGGATGGAACGTGTAACTATTTGCATAGCTACTCTGTTTCAGAAAGAAGAACATGATTATAATAGTGGGACTCCACACAGCTGCTCCAATGCAGTTATCTTAATATACTACATGTAGCATCCATGGCATGTCATTATTTATTGTAAAACATAGTGACATTGGAGTATAAAAAGGTACATCTATTGTTAAGAGCTAGATACAATGCCATGAAGGTGTTTTCCTGACAGTTCCTATCGGCCAAATAAAATAACACGAACAATGACAGCTCAGTGCTCACTGTCAGCGAGCTACTATATAGATTAAAGTCCTTTGTTATTTTGTATCCAGCTTTGGCCAAGTTCACGTCAATTTGGATTTTTCGTAGCAGGTTTACCCGAAATTACGCAGCAGGTTAGGATAATTAACGTAGCAGGTTAGGATTATTAGGTTCAATTTAGGAAAATAGTTAGGGATAGGTAAAATTCCCCCCAAAACTTTGTACATTAATTTGACAATTAGGAACCCTTATAGCCATGACCGTCGGCCAGCCTCTGTCTCGGCAGATGATGACATCGGTGATTACACACCATAATCGCTTTCACTTTCGAAAACCAACGTTTTTAAATATTACTGCATTTCGTCATCTATCTTTCCCAGCAGGTACAACATTGTTTGCGTGCTAGGCTAGCTCACTCAACATTATTATTACATGCGTATTGCATGTTCTGTTAATGTTCAAAGTAGGCCTACATTTTGAAAAAAGCATGCAAGGCTTGAGGTTAAGGTTAATCCACTTGTCCATCAGACAAGGAGGTGACTGAAAATGTTGTGTTTTTACATAAAAAAATAAAATGCATTATTATTCCCATACCATTATTAGAGAGAAACATGCACATTATGCTATTTTTTACCTATTGGTTATGTTGCTTATTCAAGACAGTCTCAAAATACAACACTGCCCCTTTAAGGAATACAAAAATCTCTGTACCTGACTGGCTTTTCAAATATGGCTCGAAATGCACACATTTTGTGCTCTTGTAGGAAGCAACTACTCTCCCATTGTTGACCAGACATTGGCTAAAACTGGGATAATCACTCAATAACTAGCAAAGAATGTGAACAAATGTACACAGGTGGCTACATGCCGCTCTCACGTCGATATCAAAGCAAGCGCATTATCCCTTGTTCAAAGTGAATGGCTCAGAACCATGTATGGCAATGGCTATTTGCATATATGTCTACTGAAGCTCTGATTGGTTATGGCGCACTGGTCTGTGTAGAGTATGGTCCTGAGTCGTGGCTGTCAATGCAATTGATTCCTACTCCAATGCGCTCTGCCTACAAGAACATCTCTTGCACAGTTCGTTTTGCATGCTAAGTCTTGCATAGTTCGTTTTGTTTCGATATGTTACATTGAAGTGGCTAATACTCCGTTGTTTCGAGCATTCCCACAGTAGAGTGAAACGCTGGTAGTGGTAACTAAAAGGGACAATTCTAGAAAGTTGACTGATGTTCAATCTAGTGCTTATCTGCGCAGGCTGATATTTCTTCTGTTCAGCAGCCCGAGGGGAGCTGTGCTCGACTTTGAGGGGAACATTGCTTGTACCTATCCAAGCCTTTCAGATCTATATGTGTGTAGTGGGTAGGGGTTGTTTCTGGACAGGACCGCCATTTCCACCTGCCCTTTCCCCCCTAATGGAATTCAACCCACCGCTGTGCCTTGTCTGACTTACAAATCTATAGATGGAATCTACTGTATGTAATATTCCCTATTTCTACATCTCTCCGCTGCTAAACCATTAGTTTGTTAGTCAAGTGCTTCATAATCGTTGTCACAGGGGGGTTAAATATGGGTGTTTGACTCATTTATTCCAATGTCCGACATATGTGTAATATAAATCATTCAACCAACTTATTATTCATGAGTGTGATAAAAAAAAATCCTTTCTTCAACAACATTTTTTATTAATATATATATACACACAGTCTTCACCTTATGGATTTGGGTCGACCGGATGAAAGGTGGGTCCTCCAGAGGTGCCTGTCCTACACTGCAGATACATCCTCCTCCTCCAGTCCAGTGTTGCTCCTTAGCTCGTCCAAGTATGTGTTCTCTGGCCTTCCCCTTCTGCTGACACCTTGCTGTGGTTGCCAGTTCACTAAAGCTGTTTTTAGTTAGGCTATGGAATACATTTCATTTCTATTCCCAGTATTTCATGTACCCCAAATGTCCACCAGAGGGAAGCACTATTTAACATTTTAGTGTGAATCCCACTAAAGTGTGAAGCTCTAAATCAAAACATCACTTTGGACCTTTGTTTAATAATGACACAACACAAACATTATGGAAAGCGGTAAAATATTTATTTAAAAAAACAAATAATAATAACAATATTAATCAATAAAAAATATGTATAATAATGTTTTATTCTTTTGGACATTATATTTAGAGATGCCCCCACCCTCACAGTAATCAACATGTAAAATACACCCAGCGGTGAGTTTATTAGGTACACCAATCCTGACTGCCATCAGAATGATGCAAAAAGAACCGGGATTCATCGGACCAAGCAACCTTTTTCCACTTCTCAATTGTCCAGTTTTGGTGATTGCTTTCCCAGTGGAGCCGCTTCTTCTTGTTTTTAGCTGGTAGGAGTAGAACTCATTTTCGTCTGTTTCAATAAACCATCCATGTCAAGTGTCCACAAATGGTTATTTTTGAGATGCCATTCTGCACGCCACTGTTATACTGCGTCATTATGTGGTGGAAATGTAAAATTCATGACATACTATAGTGTTTAATTCGACTTACTATGCTGTTTTTATTTGAGAATTGTCCATTGTTATACGTTAGAATTTTGCTGATACAGGCTAGTCTTATGTGACTTAGTCATAAGTCTGTGTGTACAGATAAGAGCCGTTTAGGTGATTGTTTTCACAATCTACAGGAACTTAGATGTGTGGAAACATGCAGAAAGGAACAGACATCAGTGGCAACGTCAGCTATCTTAATCTGAACAGACAAGCTAAATCAGCTTTAACACCATGTTCTGTCCCTCTTTCCACCAATCTGCTAAACTGCCATTTAGACAACAGGTTGTACTTTTTCTTTTAGAGTAGAGAGACAACTCTGTTTGTTGGGCTTTCCTAATGATGCACTGATTGAATGGATGTTATGGATTGCTTCATTTTTGCAAATCTTAAAAAACAGTCGTTTGAAATTATCTGCAGTCTCTCTTCCTATAGAATTTTTCTAACAATTTGGTGACAAAGACGGGATGACTAACTCCGCTTGCTGATTGCTCCCGGGGAAACAGAGGTTAAACTGTGCGCATTGGCTGCGTTAGATGTGGCTCAGGGAGCCCCACACTTCGACTAAGCGAAGCAGGATAGGGACCCGCTCAGACCTGCAGGGAGCTTCAGTGAGTTGATATGCCTTTCAGAACAGACAAAAATAAATTATGGGTGAGACTGATTTTCTTTTGAACATCATGGCATAATGCTATGCTAGGCTCTGCTGGCAGCAGGCAACATTTTCACGAAAATAAGAAAAGCAACCAAATTAAATCATTTACCTTTGAAGAACTTCAGATGCTTTCACTCAGGAGATAGCAAATGTTCCTTTTTTCCAAAAATGTTATTTTTGTAGGCGAAATAGCTCCCGTTGGTTCATCATGCTTGGCTGAGAAATCAAACCTAAAATGCTACTATAAAGCCAAACCTTTTTCAAAATTTGCTCCATAATATCGACAGAAACACGGCAAACGTTATTTAGGATCCATCCTCAAGGTGTTTTTAACAAATATATTCGATAATATATCCGTCGAGGCAGTTGGTTTCTCATAAGAAGCGATTGGAAAAATGGCTCCCTCAGTATTTTACGCAAGGTTTTCTGTGGGAGACACCATGTGACCACATGCCATATATGGTCCCTTACAGCCATTCTAAAAAGACGTCACAATGCTTTAGACACCTTGGGGAAAACGTGGAAAACGTAAGCTCATTCGTAGCTCATTCACAGCCATATAAGGAGTCATTGGCATGAGGCGGTTTCAAAAAATGCGGCACTTCCTGGTTGGATTTCTATCTGGGTTTCGCCTGTAACATCAGTTCTGTGGCACTCACAGACAATATCCTTGCAGTTATGGAAACGTCAGAGTGTCTTCTTTCCAAAGCTGTCAATTATATGCATAGTCGAGCATCTTTTCGTGACAAAATATCTTGTTTAAAACGGGAACGTTTTTCATCCAGAAATTAAAATAGCGACCCCTAAATCCAACTGGTTAAACCCAAACATGGACCACACACAAGTCTACTGAGTAGCAGGCCAGTTATTTGAAATTAGCCACTGATTCCTTACAAACCTCTCATTGTTGAATTTGCAATTTCCAACTTGTTGTGTAATGTTCATGTCTAATGGCAGATGAGCACTTATACTTTTTATCTACAGCATCTCTTCATATGACAAGGCTTGAAAAGGATTTGACAGGAGATTGTCAACGTGAGTCATGATGATGACTGCTTGTCTAGCTTGCGAGCTAAGATTTTGAACGCTGGATGTTGACTTGATCAGTCCAATCAAAGCTACGGTAAATATAACGTGATTTAACGTCATCTTATCTGTGGCCAATGACCTTGAGCCTTCTTGGATGGGCACTTCTAATGTAACTCTATGGCAGCACCTGTTAGCAATTTATGTTATTCTTCAATAACACAAAATCCAAAGCAAATCAGGGGGAGAAAATGTTTTTTTTTTTTTTCCAGAAAGGATATATCAACAATATGTTATTCTTGGAGGTGGCTGTTCAGATGTTCAGTTTCCCCTGTCCTCAGATTTTCCCCACCGAACATAGGAACAGGATGCCTCTTATAACCCCCCTCCCGAGCCTGGGGTTGACCAATCAGAAGTCCTTGCAGTACAACTTGGCCAATGGCAAAATAAAGTCTCTTGTCCCCGACTCAATGTACAGACCAATGACAACGTGGCTCAGGAGTGACATTCCACAGATTCTGAGCAGACGTTGAACTGAAACCCAACTCCAATTAACAATTCGCTTTTGAACATTAGTACTCTACTTTTGTTTTGTCCTCTCATTCTCTGTGTTGTGTATTTATCTTCAAATTATTCTTGAACTTTCGAGCTCTCCATGTAGATTTTGCGGTGACGTAGTGTCTCCATGAGTGACAGAACACTGAGACAATCAAGGCACAACTAGAGAATATTACCAACCCCTATGCTCAGCATTTTCTGATGGCTGCCCCACCACCACAGAAAGCACTGAGCTTGTCTGAAACACCTGCATTTTGGGGCTGCCTTACTCAAGAGACCATTTGGGGCGGCAGGGTAGCCTAGTGGTTAGAGCGTTGGACTAGTAACCGGAAGGTTGCAAGTTCAAACCCCCGAGCTGACAAGGTACAAATCTGTCGTTCTGCCCCTGAACAGGAAGTTAACCCACTGTTCCTAGGCCGTTATTGAAAATAAGAATTTGTTCTTAACTGACTTGCCTGGTTAAATAAAGGTAAAAAAAAAAAAAAAATGTTTGTGTGCAGCTGTATTAACTCAAAGATTAACAAAAAAACAAAACAATATTTTTTTGCTCAAGAGGTGGGGCTCTGAGTATTATACCATACAATATAAACACACATACACACCATTCTAGATGTTAAATAATAACCTCATACCATTATACAAATGGATAAACAGTATATATCTACAATAACTCTATTCTATCCAGGAAATCCAAGTCTTATGAAAGGACTGTGTGCTGCCACATTGGCCTATTTAATACACACTTTGTCTAATGTCATACAATAATTGACCTCAGTAATCCATTGATAATTATTAGCAGGATCCGCATGATGCCACTTAAAAAGTTATATATATATATATGACTAAGCTATATAAATTATTTGTTTTTATTTTTTGGTGATGTTGTGGATTCATTTGACACTTGCTAGCTTCTGGCTGAGTTTTCCACATCAGTTTTCTCTAAAACTAGCATGAGCAAGTAGTTAGTAGGAGAGTGAATGAAGATTATATAGTGAGCAGCTCCCTCTGCTGGACAAAACAAGCACAACGCGATTGAGACGTCAACCGCTAGACTCTGCTGTCCGGTCTTTGTTGCCACGTAAAATATTATTTCACTTTCCAGTCAGTTTTTAACGGGGACGTCTGGTCATCTTATATTTTGGGGACAACAGTGTTAGAGAGGATGGATGCTTAGAAATCATGTATGGGGACATTAGGTAAGCAGTGTTAGACAAGAGACGATATGGATGTTAGATATCCTAAATTGCGGTATTACAGTTTTTCCAACTGCTTACACACGTTTTCAAAACTGTCTCCTTTTTTTTTTTCAAATCTCTACACACAATTTCCAAAACTGCACACACAACATGCAAAATGCCTCACATCTCCTTCAAAATGTAACACTGCATTCAAAATGACATAAACACATGTAGGAATGAAGCATTTGCATCAAATGGCAAACACTGCTTTCATAAGAGTACATTTTTGGATATACCATGTAAACACTGTTATTCTAAATCTAAAGCTCTTTGGTCTTTCAAAGGCTTATATCTACATTCCAATACAATATTCTACAGTGAAAGTAATCTGCTGAGAGGGGTAACAAGTACACTGTAAACACCAATGCAATGTAGAAACAGAAAATATTTATGAGGCCAAACAATACTGTTGTATACAGTAGCATACAACAAAACCATAAACATATGTAAACCAAAAGTATAGTCTTTAGAATACAGTAAAGAACACAATTGTGTGTGTGGGGTCCCAGGGGGGCAGTCCAGGAATTGGTAGGGGGGCAGTCACCAGTGCTAAGCTACGCTTCATATCTTCTCCGGCCTGGGTCTGGCCACAATACTTCGTCCACATCACAAGATATGTTTTCTCTTGCCAAACATCGAGCGAAGTATCTCCTAGCATGGCGTATCCAACCTTGGACAGAGGCAACCTCTATGTCCCCACATGGAGGGAAGTATCTCCTAGCATGGCGTATCCAACCTTGGACAGAGGCAACCTCTATGTCCCCACATGGAGGGAAGTATCTCCTAGCATGGCGTATCCAACCTTGGACAGAGGCAACCTCTATGTCCCCACATGGAGGGAAGTATCTCCTAGCATGGCGTATCCAACCTTGGACAGAGGCAACCTCTATGTCCCCACATGGAGGGAAGTATCTCCTAGCATGGCGTATCAAACCTTGGACAGAGGCAACCTCTATGTCCCCACATGGAGGGAAGTATCTCCTAGCATGGCGTATCCAACCTTGGACAGAGGCAACCTCTATGTCCCCACATGGAGGGAAGTATCTCCTAGCATGGCGTATCCAACCTTGGACAGAGGCAACCTCTATGTCCCCACATGGAGGGAAGTATCTCCTAGCATGGCGTATCCAACCTTGGACAGAGGCAACCTCTATGTCCCCACATGGAGGGAAGTATCTCCTAGCATGGCGTATCCAACCTTGGACAGAGGCATGTCCCCACATGGAGGGAAGTATCTCCTAGCATGGCGTATCCAACCTTGGACAGAGGCAACCTCTATGTCCCCACATGGAGGGAAGTATCTCCTAGCATGGCGTATCCAACCTTGGACAGAGGCAACCTCTATGTCCCCACATGGAGGGAAGTATCTCCTAGCATGACGTATCCAACCTTGGACAGAGGCAACCTCTATGTCCCCACATGGAGGGAAGTATCTCCTAGCATGACGTATCCAACCTTGGACAGAGGCAACCTCTATGTCCCCACATGGAGGGAAGTATCTCCTAGCATGGCGTATCCAACCTTGGACAGAGGCAACCTCTATGTCCCCACATGGAGGGAAGTATCTCCTAGCATGGCGTATCCAACCTTGGACAGAGGCAACCTCTATGTCCCCACATGGAGGGAAGTATCTCCTAGCATGGCGTATCCAACCTTGGACAGAGGCAACCTCTATGTCCCCACATGGAGGGAAGTATCTCCTAGCATGGCATATCCAACCTTGGACAGTATGTCCCCAACCTTGGACAGAGGCAACCTCTATGTCCCCACATGGAGGGAAGTATCTCCTAGCATGGCGTATCCAACCTTGGACAGAGGCAACCTCTATGTCCCCACATGGAGGGAAGTATCTCCTAGCATGGCGTATCCAACCTTGGACAGAGGCAACCTCTATGTCCCCACATGGAGGGAAGTATCTCCTAGCATGGCGTATCCAACCTTGGACAGAGGCAACCTCTATGTCCCCAGATGGAGGGAAGTATCTCCTAGCATGGCGTATCCAACCTTGGACAGAGGCAACCTCTATGTCCCCACATGGAGGGAAGTATCTCCTAGCATGGCGTATCCAACCTTGGACAGAGGCAACCTCTATGTCCCCACATGGAGGGAAGTATCTCCTAGCATGGCGTATCCAACCTTGGACAGAGGCAACCTCTATGTCCCCACATGGAGGGAAGTATCTCCTAGCATGGCGTATCCAACCTTGGACAGAGGAAACCTCTATGTCCCCACATGCGTCCTCCATTACCTGGAGAAGCGGCATGCGGGCATAGGGTTGGCGATCATACACTTTCCAGCGCCAGGCTGAGAAGAATTCCTCTATGGGATTTAGAAAAGGTGGATATGGGGGTAGGTACAAAACTATACAAAATTGTGGATGGATGGCAAACCAGTTTTGGACCAGAACAGCCCGGTGAAAACTAATATTGGCCCATAAACCCACAAATCTAGCAGGCTCCTGATCTGGATCAGGGACAAGCATTGTGTAAATTGCATCCAGAAAAGTGAGCATATGGCCGGTGTTGTACGGACCCAGTGTGGCATTGTGATGGAGGACCCCGTTTTGAGTGATGGCAGCACACATAATTATATTACCCCCACGCTGTCCAGGGACATTGGTAATTGCCCTCTGTCCTATTACATTTCTTCCGCGGCGCCTGGTTTTGGTGAGGTTGAAGCCAACCTCATCCACATAAATAAATTCATGGCGAATTACATGGGCATCCAGCTCCATCACTCTCTGTAACAGACAAAAGAATATACAGATGAGTAAATATGGTATGTCTGAAGTACTGGATGTAGTGTTGCATACATACCTCTACAAAGTCATGTCACATATTCTTGACTCTGTCAGAGTTTTTCTCAAATGGCACCTTGTAAAGTTGTTTCATCGTCACTCGGTGCCGTTGGAGGATGCGTTGTATGGTCGACAGGCTTACAGCATTGATGTTGTTAAGTATGTTGTCATTATTCAAGATATGCTCTCTAATCTCTCAAATCCTAATTGCATGGTTGGCCAAAACCATATTTATAATTGCAGTCTCTTGTACATCTGTAAACAAGCGTCCTCGTCCTCCATGATGTCTTTGCCTTTCCACTCTGTACAGAATTCAAACACAGTATGTGTTCAGCATAGGAACTGTAAACAATGTACAAAAAAATGTAGTACAGCATGATAACCAACCTCATTCATTCAATGCAGTGCAGTAAATGGATGACTTAGAGGTACAAATGTTTATGCAATACTATGCAGTCATACGTATTTTACAGTACATTACTGTAATGCTAAAATAGTCATTAGATAGTTGCATACCTGTTCTCATTTCTGAAGGTTCGAATTATGGACGCCACTGTAAATCGACTCAAGTTGGGCTGGACTCTCAGTCTAGCCTCTCTCATGGTCAAACCGTGGTTGATCACATGATCAACAAGTGTTTCCCTAATCTCATCAGAGATGGCTCTCCTTCCTTCTCTTCTTTGCCCTCGTCCTCTTCTTCCTCTTTCTCTCCCCCCTCTCCTCTTGCTCTCTGTCCATTGTTGGCATCCATTGTTCAAAACAGGTAATCTGACCTTTGACCTATTTATAGGCCTATACTACAGTAAAGCAGTGATTGGTTAGTGATCAGTTAAGCTATTAGTGTTTGCACATGTGAGGAGTGTGTGTGTGTGACCCGGTGAATAAGTGTAGCATTTTGATTGGTTGTGTTTGGAAAAGGAAAGCAAGTCACTTCCTGTTAGATTTTTGTGTTTTAGGTAGAGAATTGTGTTTAGTGTTTTGAAAAAAGTGTTTTATGCAATTGACAACTGAGTCAAAGGCTGAGAAATAGCTTATGGTTTTGGATATTTACATTTACATTTAAGTCATTTAGCAGACGCTCTTATCCAGAGCGACTTACAAATTGGTGCATTCACCTTATGACATCCAGTGGAACAGCCACTTTACAATAGTGCATCTAAATCGTTTAAGGGGGGTGAGAAGGATTACTTTATCCTATCCTAGGTATTCCTTAAAGAGGTGGGGTTTCAGGTGTCTCCGGAAGGTGGTGATTGACTCCGCTGTCCTGGCGTCGTGAGGGAGTGTGTTCCACCATTGGGGAGCCAGAGCAGTGAACAGTTTTGACTGGGCTGAGCGGGAACTGTACTTCCTCAGTGGTAGGGAGGCGAGCAGGCCAGAGGTGGATGAACGCAGTGCCCTTGTTTGGGTGTAGGGCCTGATCAGAGCCTGGAGGTACTGAGGTGCCGTTCCCCTCACAGCTCCGTAGGCAAGCACCATGGTCTTGTAGCGGATGCGAGCTTCAACTGGAAGCCAGTGGAGAGAGCGGAGGAGCGGGGTGACGTGAGAGAACTTGGGAAGGTTGAACACCAGACGGGCTGCGGCGTTCTGGATGAGTTGTAGGGGTTTAATGGCACAGGCAGGGAGCCCAGCCAACAGCGAGTTGCAGTAATCCAGACGGGAGATGACAAGTGCCTGGATTAGGACCTGCGCCGCTTCCTGTGTGAGGCATGGTCGTACTCTGCGGATGTTGTAGAGCATGAACCTACAGGAACGGGACACCGCCTTGATGTTAGTTGAGAACGACAGGGTGTTGTCCAGGATCACGCCAAGGTTCTTAGCGCTCTGGGAGGAGGACACAATGGAGTTGTCAACCGTGATGGCGAGATCATGGAACGGGCAGTCCTTCCCCGGGAGGAAGAGCAGCTCCGTCTTGCCGAGGTTCAGCTTGAGGTGGTGATCCGTCATCCACACTGATATGTCTGCCAGACATGCAGAGATGCGATTCGCCACCTGGTCATCAGAAGGGGGAAAGGAGAAGATTAATTGTGTGTCGTCTGCATAGCAATGATAGGAGAGACCATGTGAGGTTATGACAGAGCCAAGTGACTTGGTGTATAGCGAGAATAGGAGAGGGCCTAGAACAGAGCCCTGGGGGACACCAGTGGTGAGAGCGCGTGTTATATTATTTGATATTTGGTGTGAAGTTTTGCACTTTGAGTGAGCGGTTTCAAAAATCGTGTGACATGAAAAGATTTTGTGTGTAAGCAGTTGGAAAAAACTGTCATGTGCTTTAAAATTAGGTTGAATACATTGGTAGATTAAATGAAATCCAATTGTATTTGTTGTACACAGTTTACAGCATGTATAGAAGGTGCAGTGAAATCCTTACTTGCTAGGCTAGCTCACTCAACATTATTATTACATGCCTATTGCATGTATAAGTAATATGTAATGAGCTCTTCGGTTGCCTAGGTCATCTCTCCTCATTCACCTGGTTAAAAGTACAATGCTGTCTGCTTTTGGTCAAATATGGCAATCATGACTCAGGATATGACCCAGATGCAGACACAGGAGGTGGATGGTTCAGTTCTTAGATCATTTATTATAACACGGGGAACAGGCAAAGGGCAGGTCGAGGACAGGCAGAGGTTCGTAAGCAGATCAGATTCCGACAGGTACAGGACAGCAGGCAGGCTCAGGGTATGAGGGTATGCACAACAGTCAGTAATACACGGCAGCATCAATCAGGGACAGAACGGCAGGCAGGCTCAGGGTATGCACAACAGTCAGTAATACACGGCAGCATCAATCAGGGACAGAACGGCAGGCAGGCTCAGGGTATGCACAACAGTCAGTAATACACGGAAGCATCAATCAGGGACAGAATGGCAGGAAGGCTCAGGGTAGGCAGAATGTTTAGTACCAGGAGGACTAGAAACTAGCGCGACTGGAAACCGGGAAAACACGCTGGCAGGACTTGGCAAGACAAGACAAACTAGCAACAGACAAACAGAAAACACTGGTATAAATACACATGGGATAATGGGGGAAGATGGGAGACAAGCACAAAGACAGGTGAAACAGATCAGGGTGTGACAATGGTAGATATACACCTGGTTTCAATTCTGTTTGCTTTCAGGGCAGTACATGTAACCTAATACAATGTGACTGATCAGGCTATTCTGAAACCCCATCCCCCATCCACTTTTCTATGGGCTCATTGTAAATGAAGGATTTACCCTTTTGCCCTGACAATGGCAGGATGTTTTTACACAATGAAGTGCATCCTCCATATTGCATTCCCAAAACTTGAGCCCTTCACCTGCTCTTCAGGACTGTTGTGGATGATATTGTATATGACGGCAATGGTCCAGTCCAGTACCCAATGTTCCCTCTAATGTTTTTCATCACTGAGCAAATTTCAGTTCTGCTGAGTGCAAACTTAAACATTGTGAAAACTCTGTACAACTTCGGGCGCGAGTTTAGTCCGCTGTGGCTTTTTGATCATAAAGTAGGCCTACCAGAGTGCATCCCACACCATTTTAACATGGAAATAGATGTTCTGTCTGGAGCAGCCATTGTGTGTTTTCAATATAGGCCTATATTCCATGAGACTTTTGAAAAAAACTTGCAGGGTTTGACGTCTATCCACTTGTCCTTCAGACAAGGTGACTGAAAATGTTGTGTTGTTTGTCGCAAGAAACCTCTTAATTCAGTTTTTTATTTTTAATAAATTAGCAAACATTTCTTAAAACCTGTTTTTGCATTCTCATTGTGGGTTATTGTGTGTAGGTTGATGAGGGAGAACAAAAACATGTAATACATTTTAGAATAAGGCTGTAACGTAACAAAATGTGGGAAAAGCCAAAGGGTCTGAATACTTTCCTGAATGCACTGTATATACAAAAAATAAAGGGAACACTTAAACAACACAATGTAACTCCAAGTCAATCACACTTCTGTGAAATCATACTGTCCACTTAGGAAGCAACACTGATTGACAATAAATTTCACATTCTGTTGTGCAAATGGAATAGACAACAAGTGGAAATGATGATGACACCCCCCAATAAAGGAGTGGTTCTGCAGGTGGGGACCACAGACCACTTCTCAGTTCCTATGCTTCCTGGCTGATGTTTTGGTCACTTTTGAATGCTGGCGGTGCTTTCACTCTAGTGGTAGCATGAGACGGAGTCTACAACCCACACAAGTGGCTCAGGTAGTGCAGCTCATCTAGGATGGCACATCAATGCGAGCTGTGGCAAGAAGGTTTGCTGTGTCTGTCAGCGTAGTGTCCAGAGCATGGAGGCGCTACCAGGAGACAGGCCAGTACATCAGGAGACGTGGAGGAGGCCATAGGAGGGCAACAACCCAGCAGCAGGACCGCTACCTCCGCCTTTGTGCAAGGAGGAGCAGGAGGAGCCCTGCAAAATGACCTCTAGCAGGCCACAAATGTGCATGTGTCTGCTCAAACGGTCAGAAACAGACTCCATGACAGTGATATGAGGGCCCGACGTCTATAGGTGGGGGTTGTGCTTACAGCTCAACACCGTGCAGGACGTTTGGCATTTGCCAGAGAACACCAAGATTGGCAAATTCACCACTGGCGCCCTGTGCTCTTCACAGATGAAAGCAGGTTCACACTGGGCACATGTGACAGACGTGACAGAGTCTGGAGACGCCGTGGAGAAGGTTCTGGTGCCTGCAACATCCTCCAGCATGACCGGTTTGACGGTGGGTCAGTCATGGTGTGGGGTGGCATTTCTTTGGGGGGCGGCACAGCCCTCCATGTGCTCGCCAGAGGTAGCCTGACTGCCATTAGGTACCGAGATCCTCAAACCCCTTGTGAGACCATATGCTGGTGCGGTTGGCCCTGGGCTGGAGTGTGTCAGCAGTTCCTGTACGAGGAAGGCATTGATGCTATGGACTGGCCCGCCCGTTCCCCAGACCTGAATCCAATTGAGCACATCTGGGACATCATGTCTCGCTCCATCCACCACAGACTGTACAGGAGTCGGCGGATGCTTTAGTCCAGGTCTGAGAGGAGATCCCTCAGGAGACCATCCGCCACCTCATCAGGAGCATGCCTAGGTGTTGTAGGGAGGTCATACAGGCACGTGGAGGCCACACACACTACTGAGCGTCATTTTGACTTGTTTTAAGGACATTACATCAAAGTTGGATCAGCCTGTAGTGTGGTTTTCCATTTTGAGTGTGACTCCAAATCCAGACCTCCATGGGTTGATAAATTTGATTTCCATTGATCATTTTTGTGTGATTTTTTTGTCAGCACATTCAACTATGTAAAGAAAAAAGTATTTAATAAGAATATTTCATTAATTCATATCTAGGATGTGTTATTTTAGCATTCCCTTTCTTTTTTTGAGCAGTAATATATATATATATATACACAGTACTCACCTTATGGATTTGGTCATCTTTGGTCGATGGGATGAAAGGTGTGTCCTCCAGAGCTGTCTGCCCTCCATTGCAGATACAATCTCCTCCTCCTCCAGTCCAGTGTTGCTCCTTAGCTCGTCCAAGTATGTGTTCTCTGGCCTTCCCCTTCTGCCGATACCGTGCTGTGGTTGCCAGATGATTAGTTCACTAAAGTTTTTTTAAAAGTTAGTCTATGGAATACATTTAATTTAATTTCCCAGTATTTCATGTACTATAACTGTCCACCAGAGGGAAGCACTATTTAACATTTTTATGAGAATCCCAATGAAGCGTAAAAATCACCTTGGACCTTGGTTAAATAAGAAGTAGTGACAGAAAACAAACATATGGAAAGTGGTCAATTATATTTATTTCAAGAAAAAAATAAATAAAGATTGTCATGAAGAGTGTGTGAAACTGAAGTAATCAATGTCTGAGGACTACTTGGAGTATAAGCTATATTATAGAACGCTCAGAAAATGAAACGGGTGAAATGTTAAACCTAAATTAGGGTATATCAGAACCGGCCGTGATTAGGAGTCCAATAGGGCGGCGCACAATTGTCCCAGCGTCGTCCGGGTTTGGCCGGTATAGGCCGTCATTGTAAATAAGAATTTGTTCTTAACTGACTTGCCTATCATATTGTGTTATATTTTTGGACATTTTGAGTTTCTCCCCCTCACTGTAGTTATCATGCAAAATACACTCAGCGGCCAGTTTATTACACACATCTAATTTGGATGTTGGAGGGGGTTGGACCCCCCTTTGCCTGCAGAACAGACGAAAATCTTTGGACATGGAAACATTGCTCAGTCGGTATCAAGGGCCAGGAAATCATTCCCCACACTATTACACCACCGACAGCAGCCTTTACCATTGACACTAGGCAGGGTGCGGCCAAACGCTCATGCTGCTTACGCCAAATCCTGACACTGCCATCAGCATGACGCAAAAGGAACCAGGATTATTTTGGACCAATCAATGTTTTTCCACTACTCAATTGTCCAGTGTTGGTGATTGCGTGCCCACTGTACTGGCTTCTTCTTGATTTTAGTTGATTGGAGTAGGACCTGGTGTTGTCATCTGCTGTAATAGCCCATCCGTGACAAGGACCAACGATTTGTTATTTCCAAGATGCCGTTCTGCCCACAACTTTTATACTGCACCATTGTTTGCCTGTTTGTGGCCCGCATGTTAGCTTGCACAATTCTTGCCATTCTCCTTCAACTTCTTATCAATGAGCTGTGTTCATAAACAGGACTGCTGCTGACTGGATATTTTGTTTTTGTCGCACCATTCTTGGTAAACCCTAGACCCTCCAAACTCAACTAGCCAGTTCCACTGCAATTTTTCATTCTTCCCCTCTTTTCAGGGACAGATTTTAGACCTGTGACACCAGGTGTGTGAAATTAATTATCAGGTAGAAGAGCAAACCAGCAGGCTCTGGACCTCGTTGGGTAAGAGTTGAGTACCCCTGTCCGAGACACTGTTGTCCGTGAAAAGCCCAGAAGGCCGGCAGTTTCTAAGATACTGTACCGGCTCGCTTAGTACCGACGATCATGCCACACTCAAAGTCACTTAAGTCACTATTTTAATAGTATAATACATGAAGTAGTACAATTATTAACGTTTTTCTGTCACGCCCTGACCTTAGATATCAGTTTTCTTTATATTTTGGTTAGGTCAGGGTGTGACTAGGGTGGGTACGCTAGTTTTGGTATTGTCTAGGGTTTTTGTAATGTCTAGGGTTGTTGTAGGTCTAGGGGTTTTTGTATTTCTATGTTGGCCTGATATGGTTCTCAATCAGAGACAGCTGTTTATCGTTGTCTCTGATTGGGGATCATATTTAGGCAGCCATTCCCCTTTGTGTGGTGGCATCTTGTCTATGTGTAGTTGCCTGTCAGCACCTGTTTGTATAGCGTCACGGTCTGTTATTTTGTTCAGTGGTCATTCTTTAAATAAATAAGAATGTACGCATACAATGCTGAGCCTTGGTCCGATCCTTATAAGGAACGTGACAGTTTCAAGGCATAAATCAGGATAACATCATGATATTTAATTACCTGCCATCAGGTACTTATTTCCTTATAGTTGCATTGTTGAAAAAGTATTGATGGCTCAACTTCCCTTTTGAATATAAGTAAAAAGCTGTGCTCACTTTCCAACGGCAAACACATGGGTTGCTACGGTGAGGTTCATGGGCTTGTAGATGTTGTCGATTAGCACAGCGTCAATGGTGCCTTCCCAGACGATGCTCTAAGCAAAAACGATGCTCTAAGCAAAAAAAGGCCACGTGTACCGTTCGTCTTCGCCCTCCTCTGACGAGCAGTAAGAAATGTCAGACCAATGCGCAGCGTGACAAGTGTCCATCATTTAATGAAACAAAATGAACACTGAAAATAAACAACAAAAGAACAGTCCGGTAAGGTGAATGACAAACACTAAACAGGAAATAATCACCCACAACTCAAAAGTGAAACCAGGCTACCTAAATATGGTTCTCAATCAGGGACAACGATAAACAGCTGCTTCTGATTGAGAACCATACCAGGCCAACATAGAAATCCCAAATTATAGAAAAAGGAACATAGACAACCCACGCAACTCACGCCCTAACCATACCAAAACAAAGACATAATGAAAGAACTAAGGTCCGAACGTGACCCCATGGTGGCGAAGTAAATACAATATAGCAAGTAAAACACTGGAATAGAAATAATGGGGTGCAAAGGAGCAAAATAAATAAATACAGTAGGGAAAGAAGTAGTTGTTTGGCCTAAATTATAGAAAGGCTATGTATAGGTGCAGTAATCTGTGAGCTTCTCTGACAGCTGGTGCTTTCATAGATTTTTGTAGTTCATTCCAGTCATTGGCAGCAGAGAACTGGAAGGAGAAGCGGCCAAAGGAAGAATTAATTTTGGGGGTGACCAGAGAGACATACCTTTAGAGCGCGTGCTACAGGTGGGTGCTGCTATGGTGACCAGTGAGCTAAGGGGGGACTTTACCTAGCATGGTCTTGTAGATGACCTGGAGCCAGTGGGTTTGGCGACGATTATGAAGCGAGGGCCAGCCAATGAGAGCGTACAGGTCGCAGTGGTGGGTAGTATATGGGGCTTTAAATAAAAGACTCACCGTGGCTGCCTTCCAAGCAATGGGAACCTCCCCAGAGAGGAGAGACAGGTTAAAACGGTTAGAGATGTGCTTGGCGATGATAGGTGCTGCAACCTTAATTAAAGAAGAAAGGATCCAACCCAGATGTTTTTTTTGGGGACTCAGTTTAAGGATCTCCTTTAGCACCTCAGACTCAGTGACTGCCTACAGGGATAAACTTTGTAGTGGGCCTGGGGGAAAAGAGGGAGGAGCATCGGGGCTAGTCGCATAAGAAGGGGTGGGAGATAAGGAAATGTTGGACGGGCAATGAGGCTTGGCTGAGTCAAATAGGAATCCTGACTTAATTAAGTGGTGATTAAAGAGCTCATTCCGAGTTGGATGACCATTCAAAACTTATTGGCACACAATTGGCCCAGTGTCGTCCGGCTTTAGCTGGTGTAGGCCGTCATTGTAAATAAGAATTTGTTCTCAGTTCTGACTTGCCTAGTTAAGTAAAGGTTACATTAAAAAAAGACTATATATATTGTGATTTTATGTCATTTTAACTGTTGTCAATGACCCTCAGCCTTCTTGGGTGGGCACTTCTAATGGAACTCTATGGCAGCACCCAAGGGGCTTGAATTTTCAGGCTCTACCTTTAGATATTGCAGTGATGTAGTGTCCCCAAGAGTGACAGAACACTGAGCCAATCACGAACTAGAGAATATTACCTCATCATGGCGCAACTAGAAAACATTACCAACCCCTACGCTCCATAATTTCTGCTGGCTGCCCCACCACCACAGAAAGCACTGAGCTATAGGCTGAAAGGCTGATTAAATTATTCTATCTGTTTGAAATCAACAGGGGTGCAAAATTAGGTACACTTCGAAAGATAGACCACTTTTTATAACTCCGACAAAAAAAAACATTTCCCCCAAAGGATAAAGATATAGTGTTCTTCCTGATCGATCCCTTGCCGAACTATTTGCCTAAATCTGTATCGGTTATTTATAAAAAATATTCTTCGTGGTGTTCAATAAGTAGAAGGTGGAAGTCCCCGTAGACAGGCGCTTTCATAAAGGAGTATATTTTTCGTTCTGGAGACAGTGCACGGAAAGGACAGGTGCATCTCTCGCAGAATTGTTCAATTCTGACTTATTTGTTATTTTACTATGAATATTGGCTTATCAACCAGGAACATGTATTAGATTAAAAACATTTACATGTGAATCAATTTTAGTCAGACGATAGCCTAAGTAAATATGCATTTATTTGCAAACATTGCGTTCTCCTATATCACTATATAGAACAAAACTGTCTGAGTTTGTACTTTCACTTCGAAAACAATAGCTTTTTATCTTGTCTTTGCAAATGCGACACATTTTCATTTACACACAAAAACTATGCTGTCCAACTGCGTTGGAACCGCTTGCTTAAAGGGTAATTGTGGTTTGTGGAACTCAACTACCTGTTTAAATATAAAGTTCAACCTTGTATGGGTTCTATCAACTACACACTCAACATGACATTTTTTCGTTTTAGAAACGGATTTGGGTGGTCTGAAATACTTTGGTATACCTTCCTATATGCTCCCGGTTTTCAGAAAAATACACTTGTAGCCTATGCAGTGCACAGGCAGTATAGACCTTGACAACACTGCTTAAATTGGAGTCTATATTGCGGGTGCATTTTGAATCTGGGCCTAAACTGTAGCTATACGTGCGTAAAATATAGGTCTATCACATAGATCATCTGTCAAAGTATTCAATATTAGTTTGTTTTTATTGGAATTATAAAGAAATATTGTATTTATTTATCCAGATATTGTATGTGAGTTGATGGGACCTCTTCGTCTATTATCTTTCCAAGAGGGACTGAACAGTAACAGCATGGTTTTAAGAACGATTGCTATGCTCCATTTAACTAACATTCAGAAATTTACATTTCAATTATGTTGCATTATATCCAGTACATGTTTACTTGATATTATTAATAACTATACCAATCAACAATGTTTTACATTGACATGATGATGTCTTAAAGTGCAGGAAAATATGGTTAAATAAATTGGTAAACTGATAAGATCATTGAGGGTTTGGCAAGTTTGAGAAAGATAATAGATTTACTCGTTTTGGTCACTGCATTGATTATACACACCCGGGTAAAGAACAATTACACACATGTACATAAAGGACACGTTAAGAGTTCCCATGGGTCCAGTCAGTTGATAAATCCCTGAATACTACTTCTAAAGGTTGGGCTACGTGCCCCACCTGTATAGTCTCCCTCATTGAAATGCAATGGATGAGGTAATGTGTAATTCCCCCAAGGCTATGAAAAAATGTCATTTCAAGCGGGGAAACCGAAAGAGCTTTGAAAATACCATCTCTTCACCTTGCAAAGCTATTGACGACATTTGCGTTCTTGTCTTCTGTATGCAGGTGTGGCCAAGAATGTTGCTCAAACGATAGGCTATGCAAATACTTATTATCAAAACAGAGAATAACATAATATAATTTAATGGCAGGTACACAATGCTCTTCACGTCTTCAATGCATTTTAAATACAGTAGCCTATGTGTTTTTATTTCAATTGTACCTTTATTAAGTAGGCACGATAGCCTACAGTATAAGCATTTAAATGCATACTGTTTACATCCCCATTCCCATTCACAAGGGATGGAACGTGTTACTAATTGTATGGCTACTCTTACAGTTGGACTCGACACAGCTGCTCCACGGCAGTTATTGAAATTTACGACATGTGGCCTACATGGCATTTAATTATTTTGTTGTAAAACACATTGACATTGGAATATAAAAAGGTAATGCAAACCATTTCTTGTGGACCTGATTTTGTTATTCAATAAAAAAATATGAAAAAGTATTGGTCACATACACATGGTTAGCAGGAAAAGGGTTAGGGTTAGCTAAAATGCCCAAAAATATAAATAATCATTTCACAATTAGGAACCCTTCTAGGCATGAACTTGGGACGGCCTCTGTCCCGGGGACGATGACATCGGTGAATACAAAACCATAAAACGCTTTCACTTTCGAAAAAAAAAATATTTGACATACCACTGTATTTCGTCACCTATCCACATAGGTAGAACGCAACACGTCACCTAATTTAGATGGTTAGCTCAATTGTTGTGAATTCTGTTTTGTAGCCATCTACTCACAAGGAGATATAACCTTTATATGTGGTACCAGTGGCGAGCCATCTTTCAGGGCAGAGCCCCACCTGTGATGAGCCCCTATTTTTTATCAGAATTTAGGCGCTCCTGTTTTGCATGTTATTTTGGCATTAATATGTGTCCCATATCAGATTGCAAACAATGTAAAAAACAAAACAATATACGTATATATCAATGAGTTAATAAAGCCGCATACTAACATGGTCTCATTTTTGTTTTTCTTGAGTAAGGCAGCTCCAAAATGCAGGTGTTTCAGCCTAGCTCCGTGTTTTCTGTGATGGCGGGGCATGCCAGCAAAAATTACAGAGTGTTGCGGTAGAGCTTGCAAATCCAAGCCCCTTGGGTGCTGCCATAGAGTTGCATTAAACTGCCCATCCAAGAAGGCTCAATATCATTGGCCACGGACAAAATGATATCAAATCACATTATATCTACATTAGCTTTGATGGGACTGATCATGTCAACATCATACATTCAAAATCTTAGCTCGCAGTCATCAGCATGAATCAAGTCAACAATCTACTGGTAAATCCTTTTCAATCCTTGTCATATGAAGATAAATAATGGAGTGAAATTATAGATAAAACATCGACCAATGGACATGAACATTACACAGCAAGTTGGAAATCGCAAATTCAACAATGAGTAGTTTGGAATGAATAAGTGGCTAACCGCAAGCATTGCAAAGCAATCATTAGCCTGTTATTCAGTGGAGTGGCTGTGTGATCCCAAGTCTAAAATGAAGGGTCTCTTTTCCTAGTTGAAAATGATAAACATTCAACATTGGCCATGCTGTAAATGAAGCATGATTTGTGCTGCACTCAAAACATCTGTTAACTCTGACATTAGTGAGTTCACGACAACTGGGAACTCGGCTACGACTGGGAAAATACATTTTGAACTTTCATCCAACTCGGAATAGTACATTCGGAATTCGGGACTCTTTCTAGAGCTACGACCTAAAGATCACTTATGTCATCATGATTCAACCATTTTTTTCCTCTCGACTTCACAGTTGTCTTGAAAGCACCATATATATATATATCCATATGGTGATGACTGTATATATATATATGTTAAAACATGTTGTAGAAGAAATGATTAGCTTTATTAATCACAGTCATGAATAATACGTTTGAATGATTCATATTCGATAGATGTAGGACATTGCGACATGAGTCAGTTTCATTTTTAAAAGGCAATATGAAGGATGCACTTCATTGTGTAAAAACATCCTGCCAATGTTATGGCGAAAGGGTAAACTCTTCATTGCAGTGAGTCCATAGAAAAGTGGATGGGGGAAGGGGTTTCAGAATAGCCTGACCAATCACATTGTATTAGGTTACGTGTACTGCTCTGAAAGCAAACAGAACTGAAACCAGGTGTGTAACTGCCATATTTGACCAAAATAAGACTATATTGTACTTTTAACCAAGTGAATGAGCAGAGATGACGTAGACAACAGAGGAGTTCATCATTACATGTTGCTTATACAGGCAATAAGCATGTAATAATAATAGAGTGAGCTAGCCTAGCAAGCAAGAATTTCACTGCACCTTTTATACATCCTGTAAACTGTGCATGTGACAAATTCAATTTAATTAGATTTTATTTGCTTTGATTTAATCTCCCAATGTATTCAATTTAGATTTTAAAGCACACAGTTGAGAATGGCATTCAAGTGATTAATACGGCAATTTAAGAATTCTAAGCATCCATATATTCTCTTGTCTAGCACTAACTGCTACCGTATATGTCCCCAAACATGAATTTTAAGCATCCCATCCTCTCTAAAAATGTTGTCCTCGTTACAGCACCTAAGGGGGAAGAATGTCCCCTGCTGGCCTGTTAACATCACTTCAATCAGATCAGAAAATGTCAACCGTGTTTGATATGGGGTTGTCTCAATCAGATTACACTCTTACTTAAATATGACAGGCGAATTTCTTAGGAGATAGTGAGTATTGTAGATTATAAGGCAGTTTTAGACCGTTTTCAATTTTGGGGCCTATAGCCAATACATATCCAGTAGGTATGACTCGTATTTATAGTAAGGTTTAGTTTATTGTCATGGTGTACATGCTTGGCAGCTAAGCGCTGAATTGCAAATTAATAAACAAATAATTACCTAAACAAATCAATCATGTGAAATCATGTGATATATCCATAAAAATATATGAAGGTTTTGTTCAAAACCATATGAGAAGATGGCTACAAATAGAATTCATGACAATTGAGCGAACCATCTTAAAAGGTTATACTTACTGGGATAGATGACGCAATGCAGGGGGATGTAAAAACTGCTGTTTTCGAAAGTGAAAGCGATATATGGTTTGAATTCACCGATGGCATCATCCCCCGCGACAAAGGTTGTTATTTATCTATTAGCATTTTTTGCAACCCTGAACCCTTTTCCTAAACTTAACCTACTTCTCCCAACCTGCTTCGTTACTAATTGCTTAGTATCTAGCTGTAAATAAATAAGGTCCACAATAAATCTTTGAAACTACCTTTTTATATTCCAATGTCAGTTTGTTTTACAACTAAGATAACTGCAGTGGGAGCAGCTGTGTGGAGTCCCACTATTATAATCATGTTCTTCTTTCTGTAAAATAGTAGCTATACAATTAGTTACAGGTTCCATCCCTTGGGAGAGGGGATATAAAAAGTATGCATTCAAATGATTATACTGTAGGCTATCATGCCTACAGTATAATGCATAGGCTACTGTATTTAAAATGCATTGCGTGAAGGTCACTGTGTACTTGTCATTATATTATTCTCTGTTTTGATGATGTATTGGTACAAATAAGTATTTGCATAGCCCATGCTTTGAGCAACATTCTTGCGCACACCTGCATACAGAAGGCAAGAACGAAACATTTCGTCAACAGCCTTGCAAAGGTGAGGAGATGGAATTTTCAATGCTCTTTCAGTTTCCCTGTTTGAAATTTCCCTTTGTATATAGCCTTAGGAAATGGCATATTACCTCATCTATGATATTTCAATGAGGGACACTATAAAGTAGCCCAACGTTTAGAAGTAGTGTTCAAGGATGTATCGACTGATTGGACACATGGCAACTCTTAACGTGTCCTTTGTGGTACATCTTCTGTGTATAATTGCTTTTTACCCGGTTGTGTATGCTAAATGCAGTCACCGGAAAGTGCAAATATATTATCTTTCTCAAACTCGCCAGACCCTCAATGATCTTGCCGAGGTAGGTTCATTTCTTTAACCTGTTACAAATTTTAGAAATATGGCTCTGAACACAGGCTGTATCATATATACTGTGAGATCACACGTTATTTATTCTAGTTTAAAAATAGATTATTGGAGCTTCATTCATTCATATATTCAGTTGTTTTATTGAGATATGGTGTATTTTGTGTGTGGTATAGGAGAGGTTACCAAGAAGCTGTATCCCAGATGCTGAAAGGTTAAGGGTCCAACGTCCAACGCTTCCAATAGAGGTGATGCTCAGGAGATCATGAGTGTCTACAATTTCTGTGTTAGTCAAGTTCAATCGCATGGTTACACGGCGTGTTATTCTGATTACAGGATGGGGAAAAGGTTTGGACACTGAGACTTGCGTTTCAACTAGCCAGCGAGCTCTTCCAACAAAACCTAACTCTTGTGAAATGGAACTCCGTCAAACTCAGGGACCTTCAAGACCTTCTTGCGCGACAAAATATGACCTATTCGGAATGTGTACGTTCTTGGTGATGTTTATTTTTTTGTTTACTGTAGCTTTTTACACTTATTATTATTATTGTTATTATTATTATTTGTATGTAATCGCGTGGATATTTATACTAATGTTGTTTGTTGTTTACTATTTCAGGTGAGAGACATGAGTGTGCATCTAAACCTTCCAATTAAGAACTACTTCAAAGAGCTGGAAGACTTTATTTTACATGAGGTAAAACACAACATAGGTTGCATTTTTTTGTCAGCTGTGTTTCAAGACTAAACTATTGAGCGGGGTGGAGTGGGCCTAGCCTATACCTATGGTGTATTATGTATTATTTTCACCTAAAATAAATATGATTTTTCTTTCTTTCAGCGTTTCAGCGCGTGCTCATGGGAGGTCGTGAGAGCTGAAATGGGGAGCATCATTTCACAAGCAATCAAAAATGCCAAGAAATACGTGTGAGAGTAGCATTACTTTTAGTTCAAATCTGCATTAAAATGTAATTTTGTTGAATATATTAAGTGTGCCACTGTAACCTTTATATATTTATGTTATTTATCCGTTTTTGCAAATAATTGCCATGTACACTATAATATTTAAATAAAAAGACAAACACGCTTTATATTGGGATAAATTGTGCTAGCATTTTTGTAAAATTGTGTGGTGTGATGCAACTTTTTCGTTGAAATGTCATCCTAAATAATATAAAAAGATGTCAAAATAAAAATATTCCTCCTGACAATTACACATCATATTCAATGAAAAACAATAAAATCCTTTACAATACTCTGAATTGCTGAATTCCAGCCATACTTTCCCGCCCTTTAAGACATCATCATACCACTGTAAAACATGTTGATTCGTATAGTTATTCATAATACTTTGACAAATGATATATGTGATAGACCTATTTTACGCACGCATACCTACAGTTTAGGCCCAGATTCAAAACCACCCGCAATACAGACTCCCATTTAAGCAGTGTTGTCAAGGTCTATACTGAATGTGCACTGCATAGGCTACAAGTGTCTTATCTGAAAACAGGGAGCATATAGGAGGGGGTCTTCCAAAATATTTCAGACCACCCAAACCTGTTTCTAAAACGAAATAATGTAATGTTGAGTGTGTAATTGTTAGAACCCATACAACGTGGATCTGTATCTTTAAATAGGCAGTTGTGGTCCACAAACCACAATTACCATCCATATCCGTTAAATTGTTTAGAAATTACGGCACTTTCATACATAGCCTCCCCCCATTTTAGGGAAAGAAAAGTATTAGGATACATTCACATATGGGTATTACAGTAGTACAAATGATTTGGTCCCATATTCATAGCACGTAATGACGACATCAAGCTTGTGACTCTACAACGTTGTTGGATGCATTTGCTATTTGTTTTGGTTGTGTTTCAGATTATTTTGTGCCAAATAGATATGAATAGTAAATAATGTATTTAATGTGTGTCATTTTGGAGTCACGTTTACATTTTTTAAAGGCAGCAGAATGTGAAAACGTTGCATAGCTGTGTAAGAGCGAGCACCAGTGTCATCGGTCCCTCCTCTACGCGTTTCCCCCCTATGGTCGTGATTCAGCCCACACTGAAGATAGTGCTTCCGGAGGACTGGTCATTGGGGCTCCCCATTGGCCCAAACGACCATTCTTGTGTACAATAAAAGTGGTTCGCGTAGATCATTTGCGTAGGTCATTTGCCGCAGCCAGAAATTTGGAATCTGTGGGCTTGGCCCTTGAAAGGGATAAACTGACAACACATACTACCTCAATTGGCCCGACCAACCAGTGCTCCCGCACATTGGCTGACAGGGCTATCTGCATTGTGTCCCACCACCCGCCAACCCCTCGTTTTACGCTTCTGCTACTGTCTGTTCATCATATATGCAGTCACTTTAAGGATAACTACATGTACATACTACCCCAATAAACCCAACTAACTATAGCCTTGCTACTCTTTTTTCAAATGTCTTTCTACCGTTGTTTTATTTCTTCACTTACACCCCCCACACACACACACACACTTTGTTTGGCACCATTGGTTAGAGCCTGTAAGTAAGCATTTCACTGTAAGGTTTACACCTGTTGTATTCGGCGCACGTGACAAATAAACTTTGATTTGATTTTGATTTGAAAAGGGTCTTGGACAGGGAGGTGACCAAGAACGCAGTGGTCACTCTGACAGAGATCTAAAGTTCCTCTGTGGAAATGGGAGAACCTTCCAGAGGACAACCATCTCTGTAGCACTCCACCAATCAGCACATTATTGTAGAGTGGCAAGACGGAAGCCACTCCTCAGTTAAAGGCTAATGACAGCCCGCTTAAAGACTCTCAGACCATGAGAAACAAGACTCTCTGGTCTGATGAAACCAAGATTGAACTCTTTGGCCTAAATGCCAAGTGTAACGTCTGGAGGAAACCTTGCACCATCCCTACGGTGAAGCATTGTGGTGGCAGAATCATGCTGTGGGGATGTTGTTCTGCAGCAGGGACTGGGAGACTAGTCAGGATTGAGGGATAGATGAACAGCGCAGAGAGATCCTTGATGAAAACCTGCTCCAGAACACTTAGGGCCTCAAACTAGGGCGAAGTCTCACCTTCCCACAGGACCACAACCCTAAGCACACAGCCAAGACAATGCAGGAGTGGCTTCGGGACATGTCTCTGAATGTCCTTGAGTGTCCCAGCCAGAGCCTGGACTTGAACCCGATCGAACATCTCTAGAGAGACCTGACAATATCTGTGCAGCGACGATCCCCATCCAAGCTAAAAGAGCTTGAGAGGTTCTGCAGAGAAGAATGGGAGGAACAAGCTTGACCCGTCATACCTCAAAAGACTTGAGGCTGTAATTGCTTCCAAAAGTGCTTCAACAAGTAAAGTCGTAAAGAGTAAAGCGTCTGAACACTTATGTAAATGTGATATCAGTTCATTTTTTTATAAATTTCAAAACATTTCTAAAAACCTGTTTTTGCTTTGTCATTATGGGGTATTGTGTGTAGATTGATGAGAGGGGGAAAAAAACAATTGAATCCATTTTAGAATAAGGCTGTAATGTAACAAAATGTGGAGAAAGTCAAAGGGTCTGAATATTTTCCAAATGCAATGTAACTTGTGATCTCACAGTATAAAATACTACAGCCTGTATTCAGAGCCATATTTCTAATATGTCTCTGCATATGTTGTCCATTTTTAACAGGTTAAAGAAATTGGCCTACCTGGGCAAGCTCATTGAGGGTCTGGTGAGTTCGAGAAAAATAATATATTTGCTCTTTTCAGTCACTGCATTTAGCATACACAACCGGTTAAAGAACAATTATACACATAAGATGTACCACAAAATACACGTTAAGAGTTGCCAGTCAGTTGATAAATCCCTGAAAACTACGTGCCCTACCTTTATAGTCTCCCTCGTTGAAATGCCATGGCTGAGATAATATGTAATGATATTTCAAGCAGGGAAACTGAAGCATTGCAAATTCCACTCCTTCACCTTGCATAGCTGTTGATGAAATGCTGTTGAAATGTTGTCTACTGTGTGCAGGTGAGATCAAAAATGTTGCTCAGATGATAGGCAATGTAAATACTTATTTGAACCAATACATGATCAAAACAGAGAATAATATAATGACAGGTACACATGGCTCTTCAAGCAATGTATTTTTAATACAGTAGCCTATCTATTTATCTAACTAATTGTATAGCTACTCTGTTAAAAAAAGAACATGATAATAGTTGGACTCCACACAGCTGCTCCATTGCAGTTATCCTAATGTACTACATGGCATTTCATTATTTGTTGGTAAGCAAATTGACATTGGAATATAAAAAGGTAATTCAAATGATTTCTTGTGGATCTGATTTCTTGTTAACAGCTAGATACAATGTTATTAACATATTAACAATATTATTAATAATATCTCACTCATTGTCACTCAATGCATAGGTTTACCTCCACTGTATTCACATCCTACCATACCTTTGTCTGTACATTATGCCTTGAATCTATTCTAGCGTGCCCTGAAACCTGCTCCTTTTACTCTCTGTTCCGAAAGTACTAGACGACCAGTTCTTATTGCCTTTAGCCATACCCTTATTCTACCCCTCCTCTGCTCCTCTGGTGACGTAGAGGTTTAATCAGGCCCTGCAGTGCCTAGCTCCACTCCCATTCTCCAGGCACTCTGTCGTTGTCTTCTGTAACCGTAAAAGCCTTGGTTTCATGCATTTTAACATTAGAAGCCTCCTCCCTAAGTTTGTTTTACTCAATGCTTTAGCACACTATGCCAACCCCGATGTCATGGCTGTCTCTGAATCCTGACTTAGGAAGACCGCCAAAAACCCTGACGTTTTCCGACAAGATAGAACTGCCAAAGGGGGCGGAGTTGCAATCTACTGCAGAGATAGCCGGCAGCGTACTGTCTTACTATCCAGGTCTGTGCCCAAACAATTTGAGCTTCTGCTTTAAAAAAAATCCACCTTTCCAGAAACAAGTCTCACTGTTGCCGCGTGCTATAGACCACCTTCAGCCCCCAGCTGTGACCTGGACACCATATGTGAATTGATTTCCCCCCATCTAACTTCAGAGCTCGTGCGGTTAGGTGACCTAAACTGGGACATGCTTAACACCCCGGCCATCCTACAATCTAAGCTTGATGCCCTCAACCTCACACAAATTATCAATGAACCTACCCCAAATCAACCCCAAATCTGTGAACACGGGCACCCTCATAGATATCATCCTAACACACCTGCCCTCCAAATACACCTCTGCTGTCTTCAATCAGGATCTCAGCAATCACTGCCTCATTGCCTGCGTCCGTAATGGGTCTGCGGTAAAATAACCACCTCTCATCACTGTAAAACACTTCAGCGAGCATGCCTTTCTAATCGCCCTGGCCAGGGGTTCCCGGAAGGATATTGACCTCATTCCATCAGTAGAGTATGCCTGGTTATTCTTTAAAAGTGCTTTCCTCGCCATCTTAAATAAGCATTCCCCATTCAAAAAAATGTAGAACCAGGAACAGATATAGCCCTTGGTTAACTCCAGACCTGACTGCCCTTGACCAGCACAAAAGCGGTGTACTACATTAGCATTGCATAGCCCCCGTGGCATAAAACTTTTCAGGAAAGTTAGGAACCAATATAAACAGGCAATTAGGAAAGCAAAGGCTAGCTTTTTCAAACATAAATTTGCTGCCTTTAGCATAAACTCCAAAAAGTTCTGGGACACTGTAAAGTCCATGGAGAATAATAGCACCTCCTCCCAGCTGCCCACTGCACTGAGGCTAGGAAACACTGTCACCGCCAATATATCCACGATAATTGAGAATATCAATAGGCATTTTTCTACGGTGGGCCATGCTTTCCACCTGGCTACCCCTACCCCGGTCAACAGCCCTGCACCACCCACATCAACATACACAAGCCTCCCCCATTTCTCCTTTACCCAAATCCAGATAGCTGATGTTCTGAATGAGCTGCACAATCTGGACCCTCTCTTTCTAAAATTATCTTTTGAAATTATTGCAACCCCTTTTACTAGCCTGTTCAACCTCTTTCATGTCGTCTGAGATCCCCAAAGATTGGAAATCTTCCACGGTCATCTCCCTCTTCAAAGGGGGAGACACTCTAGACCCAAACTGCTACAGACCTATATCTATCCTACCCTTCTAAGGTCTTTGAAAGCCAAGTTAACAAACAGATCACTGAACATTTTGAATCCCACCATACCGTCTCCGCTATGCAATCTGGTTTCCAAGTTGGTCATGGGTGTACCTCAGCCACGCTCAAGGTCCTAAATGATATCATAACCACCATCAATAAAAGACAATCCTGTGCAGCTGTATTCCTCGACCTGGCCAAGGCATTCGCCTCTGTCAATCACCACATCCTTATCGGCAGACTCATCAGCCTTGGTTTCTCAAATGACTGCCTCGCCTGGATCACCAACTACTTCTCAGACAGAGTTCAGTGTGTCAAATCTGAGGGCCTGTTGTCTTGACCTCTGGCAGTCTCTATGGGGATTCAATTCTTGGGCCGACTCTTCTCTGAATACATTAATGATGTCGCTCTTGCTGCTGGTGATTCACTGATCCACCTCTATGCAGACGACAACCATTCTGTATACTCTTGGCCCTTCTTTGGACACTGTGTTAACTAACCTCCAGACGAGCTTCAATGCCATACAACTCTCCTTCTGTGGCCACCAACTGCTCTTAAATTCAAGTAAAACTAAACGCATGCTCTTCAACCGATCGCTGCCCACACCTGCCCGCCCGTCCAGCATCACTACTCTGAACGGTTCTGACTTAGAATATGTGGACAACCACAAATACTTATGTGTCTGGTTAGACTGTAAATTCACTGGTCACCCCCAAAGCCAATTCCTCAATTGACCGCCTTTCATTACAGTTCTCTGCTGCCAAAGACTGGAACAAACTGCAAAAATCACTGAAGCTGAAGACTCATATCTCCCTCACTAACTTTAAGCACCAGCTATCAGAGCAGCTCACAGATCACTGCAAATAGCATCTGTAAATAGCCCATCCAACTACCTCATCCCCATACTGTTATTTATATGATTTATTTTGCTCCTTTGCACCCCAGTATCTCTACTTGCACACTCATCTTCTGCACATCTATCACTTAATTGCTTTATTGTAATTATTTCATCATTATGGCCTATTTATTGCCTTACCTCCCTTATCCTACCTCATTTGCACAAACTGTATAGTCTTTCTCTATTGTATTATTGACTGTATGTTTGTTTATTCCATGTGTAACTCTGTTGTTGTTTGTGTCACACTGCTATGCTTTATCTTTGCCAGATCGCAGTTGTAAACTACAACTTGTTCTCAACTAGCCTACCTGGTTAAATAAAGGTGAAATAAAAAATATAAAAAATAACGTAGCAAGTTAGGATAATTAGGTTAAGTTTAGGAAAAGGTTTAGGGTTAGCTAAAATGCTAAACATTTTCGAATAGTTCGACAATTAGGAACCCTTCAAGCCATGAAAGTGGGACAGCCTCTGTCGCGGGGGATGATGACATTGGTGAATAAAAATCCCAAATCGCTTTCACTTTCGAAATCAACTGTTTTTTACGTATGACTGCATTTCGTCATATATACGTAGAACATAACGTCACCTTTAAACATGGTTAGCTCAATTTTCGTGAATCCTCATATGACTTTTAAAATAGTATGAATTTTTATGAATATATCACGCTTTCACAATATTAATTTGTTTATGTAATTCTTTATTTATTTAAATGAACTGAACAATGCAAGTCAGCGTTTAGCTGCCAATGTTGCACATCATGACAAGAAACTAAACCTTACTTTATTGGCTTTAGGCCCAAAAATAAAAACTGTCTAACGCTGCATTATAATCTACAATACTCGCTATTCTCTAAGATTTTAGCCAGTCACATTTCAGTAAGAGTGTAATCTGATTGAGACAACCCCATGATCAAAGAAATGTTCTGTTCTGCTTGAAGTGATGTCGACAGGCCAGCAGGGGGCAATCTTTCCCCTTAGGTGCTGTTGTGAGGACAACAGTTAGAGTGGATGGAAGCTTAAAATTCATGTATGTGGACATACGCTACAGTAGTTAGAGCTAGACAAGAGAAGATATGGATGCTTATAATTCCTAAATTGCTGTATTAATCACTTGAAAGCCATTCAACTACGTGCGTTAAAGTGCTTTAAAATACAAGTTGAAAACATTGAGAGATAAAAATCAAAACAAATTGTATTTGTCACACAGTGAACAGCATGTATAGAAGGTGCAGTGAAATCCTTAGTTGCTAGGCCAGCTCACTCAACATTATTATTACATGCCTGTTGCATGTATAAGTAATATGTAATGATGAACTCATCTGTTGGCTAGGTAATCTCTCTTCATTCACCTGGTTAAATAGTACAAAATTGTATGCTTTTGGTCAAATAGGGCAGATACACACCTGGTTTCAGTTCTGTTTGCTTTCCGGGCAGCACACTTAACCCAATACAATGTGATTGGTCAGGCTTTTCTGGAACCTCGTCCCCCATCCACATCTCTGTGGACTCATTGACATGAAGGATTTAGCCAATTGCCCTGACGTTGGCAGATGTTTTTACACAATGAAGTGCATCCTCCATTTGGACTTTTAAAAAGGAACCTGTTCGGATAAGTGTGACTCATGTCACAATGTCTATTATGAATCATTCCAATAACTTTTTATTCATGTGTGATTAATTCAGCTAATCTCATCTCCTTAAATTAAAAAAAATATGTATACATACACTGTCCTCACCATATGAATTTGGAACGTATTGGGTGGAGAAACGAGTCCCCCAGAGGTGCCAGTACTACATTGCAGATACATCCTCCTCCTCCAGTCCAGTGTTGCTCCTTAGCTAGTCCAAGTATGTGTTCTCTGGCCTTCCCCTTCTGCTGATACCGTGCTGTGGTTGCCAGATGATTAGTTCACTAAAGCTGTTTTTAGTTAGGCTATGGAATACATTTCATTTCCCGGTATTTCATGTACCCCAACCGTCCACCAGATAGAAGCAGTATTTATCATTTGTGTGAATCCCACTAAAGTATAAAGCTCTAAATCAAAACATCACTTTGGACCTTGGTTAAATAAGAAGTAGAGACACAACACAAACATAAATGGAATGTGGTAAAACATTTATTTCAAGAAAATAACATATAATACTATTATTGTTATTACTATTATTGTGACTTTTGTTACATTTTTTTACATATTTCTTTGTTCCCTCACAGTAATCAACATGTAAAATAGATAGAATACAGAATGAAATAAGTTAAAACGAACAATGGTGACCCTGGCCCGTGACCCCACTCTCAGGAGTTGTGATATGCAAGAAACACATTTCCATTACACATTTGTACAAGAAACACCCACAGGTGACAAATTTATAAGCACCCCCAAAATTGTTATTATGCCTTCTCCTAACCTCAGTCAAACTATACCTAAAGTTAAACTTAACCCTTGTTCCTTAACCTAAACTCAATTAATTTGACCGCTACGACTCTGCCGGTCTAATAGCCACTACCTATTTCATACATTGGGACGAACATCAGCATAGTTTTTAATGACCCCTGAGAAGCGAATGACTTTTACCTCTTTGGTTTTGGCCTTGAAGTCCTGCCACAGGTACTCTGGAGACAACACCTTGCTGGGCTTGTTGTAGAGCAGGTACCTGTTGAGGTGGCTCTCCTCCTGCCAGGCAGCCTCGATGGAATTCCCCGCATCCTCCTCAAACCGGGTCCGACACACCTTTGTTAGTGTGTACACATCCTCCACGAACCCTCCGATCATAGCCCCGCCATAGTAGTAGTCTCCCTCATCCATGGGGATGTAGGCCGTCGAGGCTGGACGCCGTTCGTACGGGAAGCGGTCACGCGTCTGCTCGTAGTAACCTGGGTGTATCACAGCAACCAGCCTTCCAAGAGACTCTGACCCCCAGCGAGCGTGGAACTTGCTGTCTACGTCCAGACAGAAGATGTAGTCGGCCTCCCTTCTGATCTGACGTTCGATGGTGGTCTGGATGATCTCCATCCTCCGGGCTGATATCTCCTGCCAGCGGTTTGAACCCGGGACCTGGATCACACTCAAATGTCTCCCCTGAGTCAGGTTCACTGAAGGAACATCGTGGGGATGATCCGTGAAAACGTAGTAGCGCATGCTGAAGCCGACCATAAAGTGCTTCTCTGCTGTGTCCAGAAAATCTTGGAGAAATCTGACATATCTGTCAGTATTTAAAGGCATACATAACAAAAGGATTAGTAAGTGCCTTGCTCAAGGACACAACGGCAGTAGGTCACACCTGAGATTATGATACCAGCAACCATCTGTAACTGATAGGGCGGTAGGTAGCCTACTGGTTAAGAGCTTTGGGCCAGTAACCGAAAGGTCACTGGTTCGAGTCGCTGAGACATGCCAAGGTGGAAACATCTATGGTTCTGCCCTTGAGCATGTCAATTAACGCCCAACAACAACTTCTCCCTGTGCGCCGATGATGTCATTAAGGCAGCATCTCCGATTCAGAGGGGTTGGGTTAAATGCGGGAGACACACTTGAATGCAT
The DNA here is from genome assembly GCF_023373465.1 of Oncorhynchus keta. Taxonomy (NCBI): domain Eukaryota; kingdom Metazoa; phylum Chordata; class Actinopteri; order Salmoniformes; family Salmonidae; genus Oncorhynchus; species Oncorhynchus keta. The sequence continues at coordinate 7,008,585 of NC_068425.1, forward strand.
TCAGTTGTGTAACTGACTTGGTGTCCCCTTAACTGCCTCATTCTCATAATACATTATACCACTTTCTGACCCGTATACAGTCTAGCAGATAATACAGTACAAGAAGTAGTACAATTATTCACTTGTTCCAAGGCATCATGATATTTTATTACATCAGGGACTTATGTCCTTATAGTTGCAGTGTTGCAAAAGTATTGATAGTTCAATTCACCTTTTGAATATTTGGCAAAAGCTGTACTCACTTTCCAATGGCAAACACTGTGGTTGCTATTGTGAGGTTCATGGGCTTGTAGATATTGTCGACAAGCACAGGGTCAAAGGTGCCTTCCCAGACGATGGGTGCCAACCATGGGGTCACTGACACCACATCAGTACGTCTAGAGGAACAGAACAGAGTCCTGCCTGACTGTGTTGTACTGACCAGAGCCATGTTATGATCTCAATACTTCACTATAGTACTGGCATTTAAAGGACCTTGAAACACGGTGTGGTGTTTTAGGCTACACCTCCCCACACTGATGTGTCAGACAGACACTTACAGTATAGTTTTTCAGCTTATATGTCTTTAACATAAGAATAAAATGCTACTTACCCCACCAAGACACTGGGCTGCTTGTACAATAGCCTGGGAGAACAAAATGTCAATAATTACTTAATTGTCATGAAGAGATGGGCTGATATTGGTAGTATTAGATAGACCGACATGTCATAGTTGTACTACTACAGAAAATATACATTGATAGAACTACTTCCCCAACCATCGTGCTATAAACTCAACACATACAGCATCCCATCACCAATTCATGCAGTGAATAAAACATGACACTGATGTACAATGCTACGACATAGAATTACCACTATTCTGATTGATTGTAAGTGCTTTTTGGAAGATGTTTGTAGGATGGATGTGATAGCATGACACCATACTGCTATGGTGAAAGATGGTAGGGTAAAATGCAGATTCATACTTTTCAGGAGAGACCATGTTCCGTACTCTGCTCCTGAACACGAGTCGACTCAGGCTGTAGGAAAAAACATAGTAGGAAGAAAAACACAATGAAGATAAAAACAAAAACTAGAAAGGGTACTTTTACATGAAAAATAATTGTGTGACTTGCTTCAGTTGCCCAGAAGTATTTGTATATTAGTGGAAGGAGTTAATACGTTTAAATTGTTTGAGGCTAGTGTTGACAATTTGAAGTTAGTGTAGTAGGGAAAGTATTATAAATAGTAGTGGGATAGTTGCAATTAGTGTCGGGGGTCCCAAAACCTTCTAGGTCCATGACACCACGTGAAAAGAATTATGTAATTAACTGCCATTGTTTGGGGGCTATGGCAGTCAATTGAAAAACATTCTAGCATTATTTCCGATTGTCTACTCAACTCGCCATCACATACTTTTAATGTGGGGCTATGACACTCAATTGCAAACTAGTCTGGCCATAATGTCTCTTATCTCACCACCACTAATGAGACGAGTGTGCTTGAGGCATGGCGCGTCGGAGCTTCTCAAAGACATGGGGCGTGGTCGACAGTTTGTAACCTCATCCCTGCTGTCAAATCCAGGAGTACTGTCAAACAGATTGGGAAGTAGGTCCAAAAGGGCTCTTCCAAGCGTTGGAGATCAGCCATCATCACTCGTGTGGGACACTTACTGGTGCTGTTTTCTGTTAGGCACATACACAACTGAGTCATGCTCTGATCCCATATGTCCACAGGCGTGCGCGCAGTGGATGTGGTTTGATGTAAGTTACCTGCTGCAGTACACTATGCATTCAAAAGTATTTGGAAACCCCTTCCAATTAGTGTATTTTGCTATTTCAGCCACACCCGTTGCTGGCAGGTGCATAAAATCCAGTACAAAGCCATGCAATCTCCATAGCCGAACATTGGCAGTAGAATGGCCTTACTAAAGAGCTCAGTCACTTGCAACGTGGCACCGTCATAGGATGCCACCTTTCCAACAAGTCAGTTGGTAAAAGTTCTGCCCTGCTAGAGCTGCCCCGGTCAACTGAAAGTGCTGTTATTGTGAAGTGGAAAAGTCTAGGAGCAACAACGGCTCAGCTGCGAAGTGGTAGGGCACACAAGCTCACAGAACGGGACTGTCAAGTGCTGAAGCGCGTCTGCACTCACCATTGAGTTCCAAACTGCCTCGAAGCAACGTCAGCACAAGACCTGTTCATCTGGAGCTTCATGAAATGGGCTTGGGATTAATTGGAAAGCCGACTGTGAGCCAGGCCCAATCGCCCGACATGAGTGCCCGACCTCCCTAATGCTCTTGTGGCTGAATGGAAGCAAGTCCCCACAGCTTTGTTGCAGCATCTAGTGGAAAACCTTCCCAGAAGAGTGGAGGATGTTATAGCAGCAAATGGGGGACGAACTCCATTTTAATGCCCATGATATTGAAATTATCATGGGAATGTTGATAATTGTTGAAATGTTTGATGAGCAGGTGTTTAGTGAGTTCTCCAGATCAAAGGCAGTGGGGATGACCGGGGATGTTCTCTTGATAAATGCATGAATTTGACCATTTTCCTGTCCTGTTAAGCATAAAACATTAAACAAATACTTGTGTGTGTCAAGGAAAATGTATGGAGTAACAAGTACATTATTTTCTTAAGTAAAAGTAAAATAGTAAAGTACAGACACCCCAAAAAACGAGTTAGGTAGTACTTTAAAGTATTTTTTTTACTTTTGTCTGAGTTTGTTGACAAAACAGACCATATGACAACTTTTCGCACAGAGATGTTTTTGGTCCACGGTGGATCTGTGAAAACTATGTGATTATTTTGGAGACAGCTTTTTATCAGTGAATGTAATCTATTCATTTACCGTTATAGTATTTCTAAGTAGCAGTCAATGCAGCCAGTGCAGCAAATATAAAAACAGTGGATTGCTGTGATCTGGCTGTCAATGAACAGCAGGCAGCAGCTAGAAGGTATTTGGGCAATATTTCAAAATATCATGACGGTAAAAATCTGTTTGAATTGGTAAGTGACACTGGAAGGTTGGTGGGTTATAATGTCCTCATATTATAGACCTAAAATCTGTGTATCCACTATTTTCATTGGCCTATGCTATTGGTTGCATTTCAGTTATGGGTTGTTTGTTTTATTGATCTCAATATATAAATTGTCATAGTAGCTTGTCATTTTGGTCATTTGTGTGATCTAAAAAAATCATTTTCATGTCTCCAAGTCATTGCAGGAAATTATTTTAGAAAAGTCCCTTTCTTTCCTCCTTCAGCGCACAAACCCATGAGCCCTTCAGGACTGAGCCCCGAATGTTATGAAACTCTGAACGCCCTGGCAGCCATATCAGCCTGAATTGTTTGGATTTTCTTGTGATCACAACAAAACTGCTGGAGTATAGCACGGTTTACCTCAATTTTATGGATTATCTTGTGACCGAACAAAACTACAAAAATCCTTACATTTTTAATGTACCAGCCTACCATTAAAATGACCAAGTACCACAATATGTTGGGGGAATTTCTCAGTTTCTCTCAACTTACCTGGTGCTCTTCTGGTCCTCATCAATTAGTATACCTCTGTTGTAAACAATGAAACCATAATATAAAATGTTCCCCTTAAATTCAAGCCTCAAACCACACCCTGTTAGTAAGAATCAGACAATACTGTGACTTTCATTTCACACTGTAGCGACATTAGGCTGTAATAGATTAACAGAACTTGATCTTACCTGTTGAGTCTTTCAGGGAAGAAGTTGAAGTAGACATACCTTTGGAGAGGCAGAAGAGAATCAGTTCAGGTCTGTCATGAAAACATGTATTTTTAACACTAACAAAATGTTTTGCCGGCGCAGCCTTTCTTCGACATCCGTTGTTACTTTTATTTTAAATATAACTCATACGCTTATGCCAGCACATGACAAGGACACAATTAGCTTCACAAGATGGCAATTCTACGCATTTTTGTGGAGTTACAAAATACTGAGAAGCACACACTTGTGTTCCTTATTGTATTGAGTAAGGTGTAAATTAGGCTTTACACTATCCTTATATTACCTTGGATGTGGTGTTGCCAAAGCCACATTCATGCTGCATGTCTGTGCAACTATTAACATACCGTGAATACCATAGTACCCTCAAACTCAAATCTGGACCTCGAAGGCAGTTCCACTGCATTATTTTCATTCTTCCCCTCTAATCAGGGACTAATTTAGACCTGTGACACCAGGTGTGTGTAATTAATTATAGGGTAGAACAGAAAACCAGCATGCTCCGGACCTCGTAAGGTAAGAGTTGAGTACCCCTGATATCTAGTAGTATATAAAAGTAGGCAAGATATTTAAAGTATACAGGAGCTTTTCAATTAAACCATATTGCATATAATGTGCAGACATTTTTAAAGGGTTACATTTTTTTTGGCTTTTAGCAAAAATGCTGTCCTGATATTAATTGCATGTGGCTTCAGAGAGCCATTGTCTTTATTCAATGCCCATCAGAGAGGGGTATGTGGAATAGAAGATCCCAATATACCTAGTTAATGTACTGAATAGTTTGATTAAATCCTGATAAGTTCGATGACTGTTTAGTTAGTGCTTCCCTCAACCATGCAACAAAACCTGTTGGTTAAATCATTGTGTAAACTTTGTTTTCCTTTATGACCAGGCTGAAAAGAAAGCCTCAAGTCATTCAGTTTGCATTGACTATTGTGGAGGAACGGGAATTCAATATGCTGCCACTAACTAAGAACCTGTTTGTGATGTGTTAGGCAGGGCTCCCCATGCTCTTGTTTCCATGGCGTAGTATGCCCTTTAGACACACAAATCAAATCAAATTGTATTTCTCACATGCACCGACAGGTGTGAACCTTACCTTGAATTGCTTACTTACAAGCCATTAACCAACAATGCAGTTCAAGAAATAGAGTTATGAAAATATTTGCTAAATAAACTAAAGTAAAAAAATCTCATCAAAAAGTTACAAAAGAAAATTGCATATCAATAACGAGGCTACGGTATATACAGGGGATACCGGTCCCGGGTCAGTGTGCGGGGGTACAGGTTAGTCGAGGTAATTTGTACATGTAGGTAGGGGTAAAGTGACTATGCATAGATAATAAATAGCGAGTAGCAGCAGATTACGGGGGGTTAATGTAATAGGCCAGGTGGGCGTTTGATTAACTGTTCAGCAGTCTTATGGCTTGGGGGTAGAAGCTGTTAAGGAGCCTTTTGAACCTAGAATTGGCGCTCCAGGACCACTTGCCGTGCGGTAGCAGAGAGAACTGTCTATGACTTGGGAGACTGGAGTCTTTGACAAATTTTTTGGCCTTCCTCTGAAACCGCCTAGTATATAGGTCCTGGGTGGCAGGAAGCTTGGCCCCATTGACGGGGGCCGGGGTGATAATCATTTAGGCAGGTTACCTTCGCTTTCTTGGGCATAGTTGTCGGTCTGTTTGAAAAATGTAGGTATTACAGACTCGGTCAGGGAAAGGTAAAACATGTCAGTGAAGAGTGAAGACACTTGCCAGTTTTTCCGCGCACGCTTTGAGTACACATCCTGCTACGACGAGCATCAGAGCCGTTGTAGTAGCATTTGCCTGTTTGATAGTTCGTCTGAGGGCATAGCGGGATTTCTTATAAGCATCCTGATTAGTGTCCCGCTCCTTGAAAATGGCAGCTCTAGCCCCAGCTCGGTGTGGATATTGCCTGTAATCCATGGCTTCTGGTTGGGATATGTTTGTACGGTCACTGTGGGGACGACGTCATTGATGAACTTAATGAAGTGGTGACTGAGGTGGAATACTCCTCAATGCTATTGGATGAATCCCGGAACACATTCCAGTCTGTGCTAGAAAAACAGTCCTGTAGGCGTAGCATCGACGTCATCTGACCACTTCCATATTGAGTGAGTCACCAGTACTTACTGCTTTAGTATTTGCTTGTAAGCAGGAATCAGGAGGATTTGTGTGCGTCTTGGCTGCGGAAATGTTTTGCTTCCCTTCCCCAGATCTGTGCCTCAACACAATTCTGTCTTAGAGCTCTACGGACAATTCCTTAGACCTCATGGCTTGGTTTTTGCTCTGACATGCACTGTGAACTGTGGGACCTAATATAGACAGGTGTGTGCCTTTCCAAATATCTTTCAATCAATTAAATGTACCACATGTGGACTCCAATTAAGTTGTAGAAACATCTCAAGGATGATCAACGGAAACAGGACGTCCCTGAGCTCAATTACGAGTCTCATGGCAAAGGGTCTGAATACTTAGTAAATAAGGTATAATGTAAATGTATTTATTTATTTTACTATTAATACATTTGAAAAAAAATCTAAACTTATTTTGGCTTTGGTATTATGGGATATTGTGTGTAGATTGATGTGGATTTTTATTTTATTTAATACATTTTAGAATAAGACTAACATAACAAAATGTGGAAAAAGTCAAGGGGTCTGAACTTTCCCGAAGGCACTGTATGTATAGGGGTAAGGTGCCGAGTCAACGGTATATTAGACAGAGTAGCATTAGCTTGAATGTGAGTGGGTGTGCGTATGTGTAGACTCAGTATGCATTTATGTGCATATTATGTGTGAATGAGCAGATGATGGGTTGAGGGTTTCTTTGAGTGTGAATAGAGACAGTGCAAAAAACAAACGTTTCAATGAGGATGAAAGGTTAACTCAATCTGTGTAGCTTAATAAATGTTACATAGGGATGCAACATTTCAACATGTGATACCATGAAACTAAACCTATGACATTTCACACCCGCCTCCCGGGCATTAGCTAGGTGACCTGTTCAAAGTCAACGGCTTCTGTGAAAACACAGGATTGCTGATAAACGCTGTATCTGCCATCCCAAGTAAAACTAGTTTGAACATTTGAATATATATTTTATAGAGAAGAGATATGGCATGTTTCTGGACGATGCACCATGTTGACCTTGTTGACAACGTGTCAGAGCGGCGCAGATTACTGATCGATTTGAGATGGACGTTCCTCCCTGTCATGGGCCATAGCCGAGGGCACCACGGGCGGGTGTTTTCACCACCCATATGGCTGTCTTTTTAAGGTCTAAATACTCTTTACGTTTTGACAGTAAACTGTAGTATATTCTGAACATTAACAATTCAAGTTACTTGAACATTAAATATTTGTTGTATTGAACATAAACATTTAGGGTCCGTTCTACTTAAATGATTAACCTTCATTACACATTTGTAACAAGTATAAGTAGTTCTGATTAGTAAGTGATCGTGTCCTAATGTTTAGCATTGTTTTATGAATTTGGCCATTTTTCATTTGAACCGACCTTAGCAGGCATTGTTGAGCACGTGTTCATTCCACTGAGCTGTAAAGCCTCTGTCAGTGGTGCACATGATCTTGTTGGTGGTGCGAATGGATTGTTTTATTGAACGTCAACTTGTTTGAGGTTTTGATACATGTTCATCCTGATCAATTACACCTCATAGCACAACAAACTGCTTAATACTATTTTTGAAGTATATTTTCTTTCTTCAAACACGCATACGACATTGGGGAAAAATACACTGTATATGCAAATGTAGGTGGACACCCCTTTAAATGAGTGGATTCGTCAATTTCAGCCACACCCGTTGCTGACAGGCCCATAAAATCGAGCACACGCCACCATACAATCTCCATAAACAAACATTCAGTGTAGAATGGATTTACTGAAGAGACCAGAGGACTTTCAATGTGGCACCGTCATAGGCAGTCCGACTAACGAATCTGGGTTTGGCGCATGCCAGGAGAACGCTACCTTCTACCTACCTCATTACCTTAACCTTGTTCCGAACACCTCCAAAACAAAGGCCATGTGGTTTGGTAAGAATAATGCCCCTCTCCCCACAGGTGTGATTACTGCCTCTGAGGGGTTGGAGCTTGAGGTAGTCACCTCATACAAGTACTTGGGAGTATGGCTAGATGGTACACTGTCCTTCTCTCAGCACATATCAAAGTTGCAGGCTAAAGTTAAATCTAGCCTTGGTTTCCCCTATTGTAATCACTCCTCTATCACCCCAGCTGCCAAACAAACCCTGATTCAGATGACCATCCTACTCATGCTAGATTACGGAGATGTAATTTATAGATCGGTAGGTAAAGTCATCTCTGTAAACCCGTCGCAAGACCCACTGGTTGAGGCTTATTTATAAAACCCTCTTAGGCCTCACTCCACCCTATCTGAGATATCTACTGCAGCCCTCATCCTCCACATACAACACCTCTTCTGCCAATCACATTCTGTTAAAGGTCCCCAAAGCGCACATATCCCTGGGTCGCTCCTCTTTTCAGTTCGAGGCAGCTAGCGACTGGAACGAGCTGCAACAAACACTCAAACTGTGGATAGTTTTATCTCAATCTCTTCATTCAAAGACTCAATCATGGACACTCTTACTGACAGTTGTGGCTGCTTTGCGTGATGTATTGTTGTCTCTACCTTCTTGCCCTTTGTGCTGTTGTCTGTGCCTAATAATGTTTGTACCCTGTTTTGTGCTGTTAGAATGTTGTTTTGTGACCATGTTGTTGTCATGGTGTGTTGCAGCCATGCAATGTTGTTGTCTTTAGGTCTCTCTTAATGTAGTGTTGTGATGTCTCTCTTGTCGTGATGTGTGTTTTGTCCTATATTTTAAAATTGTTGTATTTGTATTTTTAATCCAAGCCCCCATCTTCACAGGAGACCTTTTGCCTTTTGGTAGTCCGTCATTGTAAATAAGAATGTGTTCTTAACTGGCTTGCCTAGTTAAATAAAGGTAAAAGCATTCTGATTGGTTGAGACGCGTTCTAAGCAATGTTCCCTCTGCATTTTGTAACTGAGATAATTTCAGGTCTGCTGAGCGCAAACTTTAAACGTTGTTTAAATTATGTGCAACTTCCTGTCCTCTTTTACTGTGAACTCTTGAGGAGTGGCCGAGAAGTCTAATGTGGCTATTTGATCATAATGTAGAACTACCAGAGTGGCCTACCATCAAAAACAATGGTGAAAATGCATTTTAACATGGAAATAGCTCCTCTATCATTCAGCCTACAGTAGCAGCCAATGTGTTGTGTTCAATGGCCATGCCTACATTCCATAAGACTTTTCGGGGAAAAATGCAGGGCTTGACATTAACCTGTTTATCCACTTGACCTTCAGACAAGTGCACATGTTTTTGTGTTGTTTGATGCAAGTAACCAATTTACAAAATAAAATGCATTATTGCCATACCATTATTACAGAGAATCAGACAAATGATGCTCCCCTCTGCCTATTGGCTACTTAGCTTATTCAAGCCTGTCCCAATATACAACATTGCCCCTTGAAAACAAAAAAAAAGCTCTTTACCTGACTCGCTTTTAAAATATGTCTAGAAATGTACATGTTTTGTGGTCTTCTAGGAGGCAATCACTCCCTTATTGTTGACATTTACATACATTTACATTTAAGTCATTTAGCAGACGCTCTTATCCAGAGCGACTTACAAATTGGTGCATACACCTTATGACATCCAGTGGAACAGCCACTTACAATAGTGCATCTAAATCTTTTAGGGGGGTGAGAAGGATTACTTACCCTATCCTAGGTATTCCTTGAAGAGGTGGGGTTTCAGGTGTCTCCGGAAGGTGGTGATTGACTCCGCTGTCCTGGCGTCGTGAGGGAGTTTGTTCCACCATTGGGGGCCAGAGCAGCGAACAGTTTTGACTGGGCTGAGCGGGAACTGTACTTCCTCAGTGGTAGGGAGGCGAGCAGGCCAGAGGTGGATGAACGCAGTGCCCTTGTTTGGGTGTAGGGCCTGATCAGAGCCTGGAGGTACTGAGGTGCCGTTCCCCTCACAGCTCCGTAGGCAAGCACCATGGTCTTGTAGCGGATGCGAGCTTCAACTGGAAGCCAGTGGAGAGAGCGGAGGAGCGGGGTGACGTGAGAGAACTTGGGAAGGTTGAACACCAGACGGGCTGCGGCGTTCTGGATGAGTTGTAGGGGTTTAATGGCACAGGCAGGGAGCCCAGCCAACAGCGAGTTGCAGTAATCAAGACGGGAGATGACAAGTGCCTGGATTAGGACCTGCGCCGCTTCCTGTGTGAGGCAGGGTCGTACTCTGCGGATGTTGTAGAGCATGAACCTACAGGAACGGGACACCGCCTTGATGTTAATTGAGAACGACAGGGTGTTGTCCAGGATCGCCCCAAGGTTCTTAGCGCTCTGGGAGGAGGACACAATGGAGTTGTCAACCGTGATGGCGAGATCATGGAACGGGCAATCCTTCCCCGGGAGGAAGAGGAGCTCCGTCTTGCTGAGGTTCAGCTTGAGGTGGTGATCCGTCATCCACACTGATATGTCTGCCAGACATGCAGAGATGCGATTCGCCACCTGGTCATCAGAAGGGGAAAGGAGAAGATTAATTGTGTGTCGTCTGCATAGCAATGATAGGAGAGACCATGTGAGGTGATGACAGAGCCAAGTGACTTGGTGTATAGCGAGAATAAGAGAGGGCCTAGAACAGAGCCCTGGGGGACACCAGTGGTGAGAGCGCGTGGTGAGGAGACAGATTCTCGCCACGCCACCTGGTAGGAGCGACCTGTCAGGTAGGACGCAATCCAAGCGTGGGCCGCGCCGGAGATGCCCAACTCGGAGAGGGTGGAGAGGAGGATCTGATGGTTCACAGTATCGAAGGCAGCCGATAGGTCTAGAAGGATGAGAGCAGAGGAGAGAGAGTTAGCTTTAGCAGTGCGGAGCGCCTCCGTGATACAGAGAAGAGCAGTCTCAGTTGAATGACTAGTCTTGAAACCTGACTGATTTGGATCAAGAAGGTCATTCTGAGAGAGATAGCGGTAGAGCTGGCCAAGGACGGCACGCTCAAGAGTTTTGGAGAGAAAAGAGAGAAGGGATACTGGTCTGTAGTTGTTGACATCGGAGGGATCGAGTGTAGGTTTTTTCAGAAGGGGTGCAACTCTCGCTCTCTTGAAGACGGGAGGGACGTAGCCAGCGGTCAGGGATGAGTTGATGAGCGAGGTGAGGTAAGGGAGAAGGTCTCCGGAAATGGTCTGGAGAAGAGAGGAGGGGATAGGGTCAAGCGGGCAGGTTGTTGGGCGGCCGGCCGTCACAAGACGCGAGATTTCATCTGGAGAGAGAGGGGAGAAAGAGGTCAGAGCATAGGGTAGGGCAGTGTGAGCAGAACCAGCGGTGTCGTTTGACTTAGCAAACGAGGATCGGATGTCGTCGACCTTCTTTTCAAAATGGTTGACGAAGTCATCTGCAGAGAGGGAGGAGGGGGGAGGATTCAGGAGGGAGGAGAAGGTGGCAAAGAGCTTCCTAGGGTTAGAGGCAGATGCTTGGAATTTAGAATGGTAGAAAGTGGCTTTAGCAGCAGAGACAGAGGAGGAAAATGTAGAGAGGAGGGAGTGAAAGGATGCCAGGTCCGCAGGGAGGCGAGTTTTCCTCCATTTCCGCTCGGCTGCCCGGAGCCCTGTTCTGTGAGCTCTCAATGAGTCGTCGAGCCACGGAGCGGGAGGGGAGGACCGAGCCGGCCTGGAGGATAGGGGACATAGAGAGTCAAAGGATGCAGAAAGGGAGGAGAGGAGGGTTGAGGAGGCAGAATCAGGAGATAGGTTGGAGAAAGTTTGAGCAGAGGGAAGAGATGATAGGATGGAAGAGGAGAGAGTAGCGGGGGAGAGAGAGCGAAGGTTGGGAAGGGCGCGATACCATCCGAGTAGGGGCAGTGTGGGAAGTGTTGGATGAGAGCGAGAGGGAAAAGGATACAAGGTAGTGGTCGGAGACTTGGAGGGGAGTTGCAATGAGGTTAGTAGAAGAGCAGCATCTAGTAAAGATGAGGTCAAGCGTATTGCCTGCCTTGTGAGTAGGGGGGGAAGGTGAGAGGGTGAGGTCAAAAGAGGAGAGGAGTGGAAAGAAGGAGGCAGAGAGGAATGAGTCAAAGGTAGACGTGGGGAGGTTAAAGTCGCCCAGAACTGTGAGAGGTGAGCCGTCCTCAGGAAAGGAGCTTATCAAGGCATCAAGCTCATTGATGAACTCTCCAAGGGAACCTGGAGGGCGATAAATGATAAGGATGTTAAGCTTGAAAGGGCTGGTAACTGTGACAGCATGGAATTCAAAGGAGGCGATAGACAGATGGGTAAGGGAGAAAGAGAGAAAGACCACTTGGGAGAGATGAGGATCCCGGTGCCACCACCCCGCTGACCAGAAGCTCTCGGGGTGTGCGAGAACACGTGGGCGGACGAGGAGAGAGCAGTAGGAGTAGCAGTGTTATCTGTGGTGATCCATGTTTCCGTCAGTGCCAAGAAGTCGAGGGACTGGAGGGAGGCATAGGCTGAGATGAACTCTGCCTTGTTGGCCGCAGATCGGCAGTTCCAGAGGCTACCGGAGACCTGGAACTCCATGTGGGTCGTACGCGCTGGGACCACCAGATTAGGGTGGTCGCGGCCACGCGGTGTGGAGCGTTTGTATGATCTGTGCAGAGAGGAGAGAACAGGGATAGACAGACACATAGTTGACAGGCTACAGAAAAGGCTACGCTAATGCAAGGAGATTGGAATGACAAGTGGACTACACGTCTCGAATGTTCAGAAAGTTAAGCTTACATAGCAAGAATCTTATTGACTAAAGTGATTAAAATGATACAGTACTGCTGAAGTAGGCTAGCTGGCAGTAGCTGCGTTGTTGACACTACACTAATCAAGTCGTTCCGTTGAGTGTAATAGTTTCTACAGTGCTACTATTCGGGCTAGCTGGCTAGCTAGCAGTGTTGTTTACGTTACGTTGCGTTAAAGAACGACAATAGCTGGCTAGCTAACCTAGGAAATCGCTCTAGACTACACAATTATCTTTGAAACAAAGACGGCTATGTAACTAGCTATGTAGCTAGCTACGATCAAACAAATCAAACCGTTGTACTGTAATGAAATGAAAATGTGATACTACCTGACCGGGTTGTTGAATTCGATTCAGTAACGTGTGTGTGGTGACGTTGGCTAGCTGTTAGCTGTTGGCTAGCTAGCAGAGTCTCCTACGTTAAGGACGACAAATAGCTGGCTAGCGAACCTCAGTGAATTAAGATAATCACTCCAAGACTACACACTCTAAACTACACAATTATCTTGAAACAAAGACAGCTGTGTAGCTAGCTAACACTAAACTAATCAAGTCGTTCAGTTGAGTGAATAGCACTACAGTGATGCTAATCTGTGGGCGTTAGCTAGCGTTTGCTAGCTCCTGGGCGAATAGCAGTGAAGGCTACGTTAGGGCGACGAAATACGATAATTATGCAATTATCTCTGATACAAGGACGGCTATGTAGCTAGCTAAGAAGAATTGCTAAGATTAGACAAATCAAACCGTTGTACTATAATGAAATGTAATGAAAAAGTTATACAACCTGCAGAGCAAAGTGCGAATGCGACCGCTCGCTCCAACCCGGAAGTGTTTTTGACTACATCTAGGTTGCTAGATCAAATCCCCGAGCTAACAAGGTAAAAGTCTGCCGTTGTGCCCCTGAACAAGGCAGTTAACCCACTGTTCCTAGGCCGTCATTGTAAATTAGAATTTGTTCTTAACTGACTAGTTAAAATTATTTCCCCTTGCTTCTAGCCTAACATTTGGTTTTCAACAACAGGGGTTTGTACACTCTAAAAAGAAAAGGTTCCTGGAGGATCCTTTAGGGGTTCTTCTAATTGGAACTATGGAGGAACCCCTATAAGTTCTTCAAATAACCCCCATTAATGTTTCCCCAAAGAACCCTGTGGGGTCCATTTTTGAACACCCGCACCCTAATTAATATAATTATCTCAAATTCATATTGAAATATTTCAGCTGGGCAGTTAGATTCCTGCAAGAACCCCCAAGAACTAAAGTGGTTCCTCGATGAACCCCAACTCCTATGGGGTTCATGGAATAAACTTTTGGGGTAATTTTTCAGTGCCAGATCAACATTTGCACAAAAATTAGGGGTTCATCAAGGGTTCTTCTAAGATCCTCAAAAAAGTACATTAGGGTATTATTTCCTTATAACGCACAGTATATCAGCACAGTAGAATTCAATGAATATGTCATTCTTACATGTTCTATGTTTGAGCTTCTTTTGAAAGCTGTTTAAAAATGTTTTTTTTAGAGTGAAGTACATCGAAAAAATCAAGAGAAAACTGCAAGACTCAATAGAAGACAAAACAAGGAACAAACCAAAAAAGACAGGCTTTTGAAAAATTAACTATTTTTCATAAAATTGTACAGTTATCTTAGCTAGCTGAATTGCTAGCAGAATTGTTTACTTGTTGCTAAGCAGTTGCTAGGGACTCTCCTGGAAGAAGCTAGCTAGCTTACAAAGAATAACAACAAAACATATCTAGTTAACAGAAGAAAGGAAGACAAAATAAGGACAAAAGAAGGACAGAAGAAAAAGGAAAAGAAAGAGGACAACAAAGTGAAACAGTCAGCACTTCTATTGCAACTTCGTATTTCGTCGTCCTAACGTAGTCTACACTGCTAACTGCCCAGCAGCTAGCCAGCTAGCAAACGCCCACCGTCTACCGAATAGCAGCACTGTAGAAACTATTACACTCAACTGAACGACTTGATTAGTGTAGTGTTAGCTAGCTACATAGTTGTCTTTGCTGTCTTCGTATCCAAGATAATTGTGTAGTTTAGAGCGTGTAGTCTTAGAGTGATTATCTTAATTTACCGAGGTTAGCTAGCCAGCTATTTGTCGTCCTTAACGTAGGAGACACTGCTAGCTAGCCAACAGCTAGCCAACGTCTACTGAATAGAACTTCCGCACTCAACAACCCGGTCGCATTCCGCTTCGCTCCACAGGTAGTATCACATTTTCATTTCATTTCATTACAGCACAACGGTTTGATTTGTTTGATCGTAGCTAGCTACATAGCTAGCTACATAGCCGTCTGTGTATCAAAGATAATTGTGTAGTCTAGAGCGATTTTCTAGGTTAGCTAGCCAGCTATTGTCGTTATTTTAGCGCAACGTAACGTAATCAACACTGCTAGCTAGCCAGCTAGCCCCGAATAGCAGCACTGTAGAAACTATTACACTCAACGGAACGACTTGATTAGTGTAGTGTCAACAACGCAGCCACTGCCAGCTAGCCTACAAAGTCAACAACGCAGCCACTGCCAGCTAGCCTACTTCAGCAGTACTGTATCATTTTAATCATTTTAGTCAATAAGATTCTTGCTACGTAAGCTTAACTTTCTAAACATTCGAGACGTGTAGTCCACTTGTCATTCAATCTCCTTGCATTAGCGTAGCCTCTTCTGTAGCCTGTCAACTATGTGTCTGTCTATCCCTGTTATCTCCTCTCTGCACAGACCATACAAACGCTCCACACCGCGTGGCCGCGGCCACCCTAATCTGGTGGTCCCAGCGCGCACGACCCACGTGGAGTTCCAGGTCTCCGGTAGCCTCTGGAACTGCCGATCTGCGGCCAACAAGGCAGAGTTCATCTCAGCCTATGCCTCCCTCCAGTCCCTCGACTTCTTGGCACTGACGGAAACATGGATCACCACAGATAACACTGCTACTCCTACTGCTCTCTCTTCGTCCGCCCACGTGTTCTCGCACACCCCGAGAGCTTCTGGTCAGCGGGGTGGTGGCACCGGGATCCTCATCTCTCCCAAGTGGTCATTCTCTCTTTCTCCCCTTACCCATCTGTCTATCGCCTCCTTTGAATTCCATGCTGTCACAGTTACCAGCCCTTTCAAGCTTAACATCCTTATCATTTATCGCCCTCCAGGTCCCCTCGGAGAGTTCATCAATGAGCTTGATGTCTTGATAAGCTCCTTTCCTGAGGACGGCTCACCTCTCACAGTTCTGGGCGACTTTAACCTCCCCACGTCTACCTTTGACTCATTCCTCTCTGCCTCCTTCTTTCCACTCCTTTCCTCTTTTGACCTCACCCTCTCACCTTCCCCCCCTACTCACAAGGCAGGCAATTTTCTGGATTTTTTCCCCCCTCATTTTGTCTGTCATAGTTGAAGTGTACCTATGATGAAAATTAAATCAAATCAAATCAAATCAAATCAAATTTTATTTGTCACATACACATGGTTAGCAGATGTTAAATGCGAGTGTAGCGAAATGCTTGTGCTTCTAGTTCCGACAATGCAGTGATAACCAACAAGTAATCTAACTAACAATTCCAAAACTACTGTCTTATACACAGTGTAAGGGGATAAGGAATATGTACATAAGGATATATGAATGAGTGATGGTACAGAGCAGCATACAGTAGATGGTATCGAGTACAGTATATACATATGAGATGAGTGTGTAGACAAAGTAAACAAAGTGGCATAGTTAAAGTGGCTAGTGATACATGTGTTACATAAGGATGCAGTACAGTATATACATATGCATATGAGATGAATAATGTAGGGTAAGTAACATTATATAAGGTAGCATTGTTTAAAGTGGCTAGTGATATATTTACATAATTCCCATCAATTCCCATTATTAAAATGGCTGGAGTTGGGTCAGTGTCAATGACAGTGTGTTGGCAGCAGCCACTCACTGTTAGTGGTGGCTGTTTAACAGTCTGATGGCCTTGAGATAGAAGCTGTTTTTCAGTCTCTCGGTCCCAGCTTTGATGCACCTGTACTGACCTCGCCTTCTGGATGATAGCGGGGTGAACAGGCAGTGGTTCGGGTGGTTGATGTCCTTGATGATCTTTATGGCCTTCCTGTAACAACGGGTGGTGTAGGTGTCCTGGAGGGCAGGTAGTTTGCCCCCGGTGATGCGTTGTGCAGTCCTCACTACCCTCTGGAGAGCCTTACGGTTGAGGGCGGAGCAGTTGCCGTACCAGGCGGTGATACAGCCCGCCAGGATGCTCTCGATTGTGCATCTGTAGAAGTTTGTGAGTGCTTTTGGTGACAAGCCGAATTTCTTCAGCCTCCTGAGGTTGAATAGGCGCTGCTGCGCCTTCTTCACGACGCTGTCAGTGTGAGTGGACCAATTCAGTTTGTCTGTGATGTGTATGCCGAGGAACTTAAAACTAGCTACCCTCTCCACTACTGTTCCATCGATGTGGATAGGGGGTGTTCCCTCTGCTGTTTCCTGAAGTCCACAATCATCTCCTTAGTTTTGTTGACGTTGAGTGTGAGGTTATTTTCCTGACACCACACTCCGAGGGCCCTCACCTCCTCCCTGTAGGCCGTCTCGTCGTTGTTGGTAATCAAGCCTACCACTGTTGTGTCGTCCGCAAACTTGATGATTGAGTTGGAGGCGTGCGTGGCCACGCAGTCGTGGGTGAACAGGGAGTACAGGAGAGGGCTCAGAACGCACCCTTGTGGGGCCCCCGTGTTGAGGATCAGCGGGGAGGAGATGTTGTTGCCTACCCTCACCACCTGGGGGCGGCCCGTCAGGAAGTCCAGTACCCAGTTGCACAGGGCGGGGTCGAGACCCAGGGTCTCGAGCTTGATGACGAGCTTGGAGGGTACTATGGTGTTGAATGCCGAACTGTAGTCGATGAACAGCATTCTCACATAGGTATTCCTTTTGTCCAGGTGGGTTAGGGCAGTGTGCAGTGTGGTTGAGATTGCATCGTCTGTGGACCTATTTGGGCGGTAAGCAAATTGGAGTGGGTCTAGGGTGTCAGGTAGGGTGGAGGTGATATGGTCCTTGACTAGTCTCTCAAAGCACTTCATGATGACGGAAGTGAGTGCTACGGGCGGTAGTCGTTTAGCTCAGTTACCTTAGCTTTCTTGGGAACAGGAACAATGGTGGCCCTCTTGAAGCATGTGGGAACAGCAGACTGGTATAGGGATTGATTGAATATGTCCGTAAACACACCGGCCAGCTGGTCTGCGCATGCTCTGAGGGCGCGGCTGGGGATGCCGTCTGGGCCTGCAGCCTTGCGAGGTTAACACGTTTAAATGTCTTACTCACCTCGGCTGCAGTGAAGGAGAGACCGCATGTTTCCGTTGCAGGCCGTGTCAGTGGCACTGTATTGTCCTCAAAGCGGGCAAAAAGTTATTTAGTCTGCCTGGGAGTAAGACATCCTGGTCCGTGACTGGGCTGGGTTTCTTCTTGTAGTCCGTGATTGACTGTAGACCCTGCCACATGCCTCTTGTGTCTGAGCCGTTGAATTGAGATTCCACTTTGTCTCTGTACTGACGCTTAGCTTGTTTAATAGCCTTGCGGAGGGAATAGCTGCACTGTTTGTATTCAGTCATGTTGCCAGACACCTTGCTCTGATTAAAAGCAGTGGTTCGCGCTTTCAGTTTCACGCGAATGCTGCCATCAATCCACGGTTTCTGGTTAGGGAATGTTTTTATCGTTGCTATGGGAACGACATCTTCGACGCACGTTCTAATGAACTCGCACACCGAATCAGCGTATTCCTCAATATTCCCATCTGACGCAATACGAAACATGTCCCAGTCCACGTGATGGAAGCAGTCTTGGAGTGTAGAGTCAGCTTGGTCTGACCAGCGTTGGACAGACCTCAGCGTGGGAGCCTCTTGTTTTAATTTCTGCCTGTAGGCAGGGATCAGCAAAATGGAGTCGTGGTCAGCTTTTCCGAAAGGGGGCGGGGCAGGGCCTTATATGCGTCGCGGAAGTTAGAGTAACAATGATCCAAGGTTTTACCACCCCTGGTTGCGCAATCGATATGCTGATAAAATTTAGGGAGTCTTGTTTTCAGATTGGCTTTGTTAAAATCCCCAGCTACAATGAATGCAGCCTCCGGATAAATGTTTTCCAGTTTGCAAAGAGTTAAATAAAGTTAGTTCAGAGCCATCGATGTGTCTGCTTGGGGGATATATACGGCTGTGATTATAATCGAAGAGAATTCTCTTGGAAGATAATGCGGTCTACATTTGATTGTGAGGAATTCTAAATCAGGTGAACAGAAGGATTTGAGTTCCTGTATGTTTCCTTCATCACACCATGTCCCGTTAGTCATGAGGCATACGCCCCGCCACTCTTCTTACCAGAGAGATGTTTGTTTCTGTCCGCGCGATGCGTGGAGAAACCCGTTGGCTGCACCGCCCTGGATAGCGTCTTCCCAGTAAGCCATGTTTCCGTAAAGCAAAGAACGTTACAGTCTCTGATGTCCCTCTGGAATGCCACCCTTGCTCGGAATACAGGCCTCCCTCATCTTTTTAAGTGGGAGAACTTGCACAATTGGTGGCTGACAAAATACTTTTTTTGCCCCACTGTATGTTGATGATATTCTGCTGTCAAATTGCTCACAGGAAGCCTGTAAAGCTGATACTCTTGCTCTGTTCCTCTTTCTAGCAGAACAAGGTCACAAAGTTAACAAGTTACACCTATATTTAGGACACTACAACACAGGAAGGAAGAACACTCAATTCGACAAGAAAGAAAGCCATTCTAGAAGCACCCAAACCACTTAACAAAAAGCAGATGATGAGTTTCTTGGGCATGATTAACTATTGTAGGGCGTGGGTCCCACACTTTGAAATGCATACAGAGTTACTTAGTGATTTGATCTATGGTAAGGCTATGACAGCAAAAGACAAAATTGTATGGACAAGCAAGGTGGAGAAACAGTTTGTGACTATTAAACAGCTATTGATATCTGACACTGCTCTGGCGTTTCCTAGGTATGACCGTGAATTCACACAGACTGTGGATTGCAGGGAGGGGTTCATGACATCAGTGTTGACTCAGAAACACGGAGGGAAGAATAAGCCGGTGGCCTATTATTCCTCCCGTCTCGATGAGGTGGCGCAAGCAATGCCCCTGTGTTTACAGTCAGTGGTGGCTGCAGCACGGGCTGTGGAGGACTCCGCCTCTGTAGTACTTTACCATGATTTGACATTGATGGAACCACATGCTGTTTCAATCTTATTATTAGAACACAAGATGGCGTACATGTCACCGGCTAGACATTTGTCTTGTATGATAATTTAGTTAAATATGTCAAATCTAACAATTGTTGCGATGTACTACCTTGAACCCCTCCACTCTAATCCCCATAGCCACCGATGGGTGTCCCCGTGACTGTGTAGCGGAGACGGAGAAAGTAGTTCTCCCTAGACCAGATCTGACTGATTTGCCTTTGCCAGATGCTGAAATAACTATGTTTTTTGATAGGTCTTCCAGGAAAAAAAAAACAGATGGCTCAAATGCCACTGGTTCTGCGGTAGTGACTCTCACTGAGGTGTTGGAAGCTGAAGCTTTACCAAAGAATTACTCTGCTCAACAAGCTGAAATTGTTGCCCTTACCAGAGCTTGTGAGTTGGGGAAGGGTAAATGCATTACGATACAAACTGATAGCGCTTATGCTTTTAACACAGTCCATGTATTTGCAGCTCAGTGGAGAAACAGGGGTATGGTTACCACAGCGGGTAAACCCATTACCCATGCGCAGCTAATCTTGAATTTACTAGAGGCAGTTTTATTACCAAAAAAAGTAGCAATTTGGAAATGCGAAGCACATACTAAAGGCATGGACAGCGTCAGCATTGGTAATAGACGGGCAGATGAGGAAGCTAAGAGAGCGGGTGGAAAACCACACTCACACACATACTCACCCTTAAGCTGCTCTAGAAAATAATATACATGAACAAGGTAGCTGGGTACATCAACAACATTATAGGAAAGTGAAAAATAAGGTGCAACTTAAATCATGAGCTATCCGTTCAAAAGGTACTGTATGTCATGAGAAACCGGATTGTATTTTCAGTATAACAGTCATGGGGCTATGGGTACTAAGCACAACTAAATAAGATATTTAAGCACTATTCCTAATGCAAAGCAAAAACTCAGTTGTTCACTTCAGTGGTTTGTGGTCTCCTCCTCCTCCTCTTTTGATACTTAATTATATTTAAAACCCTATTATTTTTTACTTTTACTCAAGTGCTATTTTACGGGACGACTTTCACTTTTACTTGAGTAACTTTCTATTAATGTATTTATACTTTTACTCAAATATTATAATTGTGTAATTGTTCCACCACTGATTAGTCATGACATAGATGGCTTTGAAAATGCTCTCTCATGGAGTAAATTAGTCATTTCAACTTTTCTCCACCAGATGTCCCCATGGTCAAGTCAGACATTTGCTGTGAACATTACGGTTGAGGTTAATTCAGTTGTCAATTCAGGAAGTAAATCAAAATTACACTAATACATTGACAAATATTTATTGAAAATAAAATAATTATTAATTTCATTGGTAGCTTCCTCTTTAATTTCCACCCCTGTGTTTACTGCCTCCTGAAAATAACCTCTGAACTGGTGTGTGTGTGTGTGTGTGTGTGTGTGTGTGTGTGTGTGTGTGTGTGTGTGTGCAGGTGGTGATTTTAAGAAGCAGACTGACAGGGGGAGTGTGAAGATGTGCCAGCACAACAGCACCAAGGAGACCTTGAGTTCAGCCATGCTGTCTCTACTACCACCAAGGTTAAATAAAAACAGCACATCAATCAGCGCCTAATCACCCGTTGCCATGCAGAAGGACATTGGAGGAGAAGCGTCTCTGTGTGAGACTATTTGCGTGTGTGCGTGCATGTTGTTTTTAATGATGAGGAGCGTGGAGACGAGGCGCTGGGGTCATCTTGTCATTTGGAGAGTCCCGGGAGGACGCTGCTGTCATTTTAACAAGTGTCGTTCCTCCCGTCCCCCCAACAACAGAAACATATTTTGTCCTGTGATTAGAGAGAAGAGTAGAAACAATGTGAGGAAGGTAAAAACAAAAAGGAGGCTAGGAGTTATGGGAGGACACATGATACATCAGAGCATCGAAGATGGCAAGAAATGGGTTTGCATTTAAAATGTCCTCTAATTTACAGTGACACATACTGTGTGTGTTATGACTGTGTGTCATGCTGCAGTGTCTGGATTCACAAGCCAACGAAACAGAATTATACTCACTTGTTATTTGACAAGCCAATAAATATGACTGACATGCATGTTAAACTAATATGTTGAGCTTGTTCATTCATATAACAGCCAGCCCTTAGGGGTGTTCACTAGACTAGAGAATTCTCATGTCATCTACTACTACCCTGGCACAGAGGATGCCACTCCATTGGTTTCAGTGATTCAGCAGACACTCTCAACCAGAGTGACTTGCAGGAGCCTTAGTGTTAAGTACCTTGCTCAAGGGCACAGCAACAGATTGTTCACCTATTCGGCTCTGGGATTCAAACCAGCAACCTTTCAGTTACTGGCCCAACCGTCTGAACCACTAGGCTACCTGCTGCCCTCTAACAGAGGCTTTGGCTTTTCCCTCCCATATATCTATCTCTGTCTGTTAACGATGGCACACAGATTCATAAAAAGCCATCCCTGCTTTAATGGCCTGATCACAGAATGGTGAAGTCTGGTGAAATTGTGTCTGCTCTATCTTAGTGGCGGTAAATCACCCATTGAGCCTTACTGAGACAGCTTAATGGACGGACATGAATGGATGGGCCTGTCTTTGGGCCAAGTACTGTATATCTCTGGCATGGAAATCAACTGTATTCTGGGCCTGACATTGTGTGGAGACTGCACCTGTACATTGTGCTGTGATGGCAATGGATCTTTTACAATGTAATGTGTTAATATAGACCTGTCTGTAACACAGACCTATGATAAACCAAGGGCTATTGTAATTGAAGGCATTTTTACATTTGAATAATTTAACCAGTGCTCTTATCCAGAGTAACTTACCATCAATGCATTCAACTAAGGTAGGTAAAACACCCACATTTCACAGTCATCTATCTGCTAGACATCTGCTATTAAATACATTTTAGCATGGCTAAGGCAGAACTGATGGGCAGCATCCATACTGTTCCTGCTGCATCTGAGAGAGATAAGAGAGACCAACACTGTATTGATCCATGTTAGCATTCTGGGAAATGATCTGTGACTTACAGGAAAGTATCATTTTGTGTATCGCAATGTTTACAGATGACCTGAAGCCTGAGGGGACTGACAAACGGAATAAACCGTGCAATAAATAAGAACCGAATATGTATAAATATTGAACCACTACACATCGATAATATTACACATCTTCCATTGCATTCTGTGTGCAGATTTGAACAAAGCTCTCAGGCAGCAGCTCCCTTGTCAGGGGCACAGATTAGATAAGTATAAGCTAATTCATCATACTAATGGCATGGTTAGAGGAGCACACTGTGGAGATGCATCATCTTTGTAGCTCTGGACAGACTCGATACTTGAGACTGACAGGGGATATACATATGTCACGTAGTTTCAGAGATATCCTTGGTCAGACAGGACGTGGGAGCAGTAAGACTGACAGGGGATATACATATGTCACGTTGTTTCAGAGATATCCTTGGTCAGACAGGACGTGGGAGCATTAAGACTGACAGGGGATATACATATGTCACGTTGTTTCAGAGATATCCTTGGTCAGACAGGACGTGGGAGCATTAAGACTGACAGGGGATATACATATGTCACGTAGTTTCAGAGCTATTCAATGAATTCTTACTCAGTCTGA
Source organism: Oncorhynchus keta (assembly GCF_023373465.1). Taxonomy (NCBI): domain Eukaryota; kingdom Metazoa; phylum Chordata; class Actinopteri; order Salmoniformes; family Salmonidae; genus Oncorhynchus; species Oncorhynchus keta. The sequence continues at coordinate 7,031,997 of NC_068425.1, forward strand.
TAGTCCTGAACAACCTCCACACTAATCCATTTGGCTTAAAGTCAAACTGTCATCAATGCCCCTGATGAGTTTGAATGTTTAATATACAGTTAGCCCAATTCTAAAATAGTGTGGATATGATATTTTTCCTCACCACCTTAATAGTAACTGATGGTATTTCAACTCCACAAGCAATTATGCAATATTCTGTACACTAAGGAAAGAGACTTGTTGTGACAGTCTGATTAGGAGAGACTTGCACATTTTCTGCTGCTTGTCAGCAGACCTGGTTTCAAATAGTATTTGACATGTTTTGCTCTAGTCTGCCTGGAGTGCCAGATGGGATTATATGGGCTATTCTACCGCTCAATTAAGCCAGACAAGCTCAGATAAAGTATTTGCAATGATTTGAAATAGTGTTTGAACCCAGATCTGTTTGCCAGGCAAGGGGATGTATTGTATCTGTATGCTGACCTGCGTCTGACCGGGAAGCCATTTATCTGAGGATTGGGAGAGAGGAGGAAGGGGGTGTAATGGTTTAGGCTCCCCTTGTTAGAATGGCCTGCAGATAAACTACTAGAGCTACAGCTGTTCCTGTTTCTTCATGGCTCCACACACACACGCGCACACACACAGCTAATTAGGACCTTCCTCTGTGACCCATCCCCTGTCACTGCCAAAAACTTCCTGTCGTGTCTAATCAGTGCAGGAAATGCTTCTGATGACAACTTGTGTGAAATATATCTAATCACAAAGACCAATTCTTTGATGGTGTGTCTCTAACTTTGTTGTTGGCAATGTCTACAGGATACACACAGTATACACAAGCTGTGTTGAAAAAAACAACCACAAAGCTTCCCCTTGAAATAAGTGATTTCCTTGCCGACCATGTGTCCAGACATGAAATGTGCGATCTTGTTTAGTATGTATCATATTTCATACTGATTTGTGTGTTAACAGTAATAATATATATAATAATAATATAATATATGCCATTTAGCAGACGCTTTTATCCAAAGCGACTTACAGCCATGTGTGCATACATTCTACGTATGGGTGGTCCCGGGAATCGAACCCACTACCCTGGCGTTACAAGCGCCATGCTCTACCAACTGAGCTACAGGAGGACCACAGTAAGCAGTGTGTGTGTGTGTGTGTGTGTGTGTGTGTGTGTGTGTGTGTGTGTGTGTGTGTGTGTGTGTGTGTGTGTGTGTGTGTGTGTGTGTGTGTGTGTGTGTGTGTGTGTGTGTGTGTGTGTGCGTGTGTGTGGGGGGGGTGTATAGTGTACTGTATGTACTTCATATCTGAATTCCTCTAGATAGTGTATCACTGGGAGGGAGAAAGAGGGGAACAGAGAGAAGCGGCCTGTCTTTTCAATGATGTCCTCATTACATTATCAACGAGGAAGTATCCTGATTCCTTCGAATGTTAATCAAAGCTTTGGCTCTTCTGTAGTTGACTGTGTCGGTGACCCAAATGCCTCCCTATTCCCTATATAGTCCCCATAGGGTTTTAGTCAAAAGTATTGCACTATGTAGGGAATAGGGTGTCATTTGTTTGGGATGTAGCCTAGTTCTTCTCTGTATACCGTATGGAGTGGTTGTCTGTCTGTGAGCGCTCAGACTCTGTCCATCTCTCCTCTGCCTGGCTGTGACCGTGGGAAACAGACAGTCTATGGTGGAAAGATAGATCTGTTGGTTCTGCTATGTGACAGCCATGGTGTGAAACCTCTACTGTGGGAGAAACCGTGTGGCATTTATTGAGCGGAAAGTGCAACTTTGTGCTTTCTCAAGACTTACAGTACATACAAACAGTTTTAGCTTGTTACTACTAAGTGTGATTCAATATTAAGAGGTCTTATCATGGGATACACTTACTATGAACCACATATACTTCCTACCATCATCAACACATCTCCTGACATTCATCCCATGATCGTGTCAATATAATACCAATGACTTGACAAAAATGACTTGACACCAATGACTGTCAAGAGGAATTCAGTACCATATTACCAAATTCTGCATCCAAATATTAGGAAGGCCTGGGTTTGAATACAGTATATTCCAACCATAGAATTAGGAATTAGTATGACTGGCATGTGTTCTATACTGTAAACTAAGATGCATGAGGTGCCAATATATCCTCCAAACACCAGCTTCAAGGGTATTACCAAGATATTCAAATTGTAATTTACATATTTTCATTAAAAATGTTATTTTGATGAATTTATTCATACTATTTCATCCTTCCAGAAGATATAGTTCCCACACAAATCTAGGGTTGCTACCCAAGCCGACTGGTCATTTGTTCTATCGGTTCGGTTGCTAGACACAAGTTGTTCAGTCTTTTTGTTCTGTTTCTATGGACACGACCCTGTCGTTCGTTCTATATGTTCCATTGCCATACTGGCGGGCAACGTTCTTATCCCTTACTTGCTAGTGTTTATAATAGCAATAAGGCACCTCAGGGTTTATCATATATGGGCAATATACCACAGATAAGGGCTGTATCCAGGCACTCTGTGTTGCGTCGTGCTAAGAAAAGCCCTTAGCCATAGTATATTGGCCATATACCACACCCTCTCGAGGCTTATTGCTTGAACATATCTACGGATCTCAGGGGGTTTCACATAAATTCACCTGCTCTATGGCAGTGTCAAGTTCCGTCTATTCAAACTCAATGTGACAAGATCTGACCATCTAGGATGCCCTGCCAGGTTTGTGTTTGGAGTGTATTCAGCGCAAGTCGTCCATGTGTTACCCTGACTGTATGAAGTCTGACAGAGTAAGTGTGATATCTCCACCTGTCCAAACAAGATGTTGCTTTGATCACGCAGGCAATCCTTCCTTAAGAAATCGTACAAGTGCATCGTCGAAAAGACAAGGCGCGTAGGTAAGCAAACATTGTTGGATCATAACAAGCAGTGATTTGGTTGTGAGGTACATGTGATTGCCTGTTGTAAGGGTTGAAACATGAAAATAACATGAGGCCACAGTTTATATACTGCATTTTTGTGGACATGAGGTCGAGACATTGTCCTCTACTTAGAGACAGTCATAATGGTTATAACCTGATGATGTTGCATCATTGGAATACCTATTTGTAATTGGATCAATCAATTACAGAATTTGAATTGAACTGACACCAACGAGCAGTGATCCTCACCCTTTTCATTATGTACTTTAAAGTTCAAACCATTTCAAGTTCCAAAGAAGAACTGTCACTGACTCAGGACTGATGTATGGGGAATTCTCCGGCAACCACAACCCTTCCCTCAGTCTGCAGTAGTGAAAGGCTAAGAGCTTACAACTGCCAAGTTGCAAATGCTGGTACTGTATAATGTACGGAATAAGATCTTTGTTGCCCTTTTGGGAAAATTCCCCATTGATTATCAACGTGACACCCTGGCTCTGTCCCAAATAGCACCCTATTTGCTATGCACTACTTTTCTGCATTATGTATGGAATAGGGTGCCATTTGGGACATAACCCAATGCGCAATGTGGCACTGTCTACACTTCCTGTTTCCTGTCCGTCCCCTATTAGGGCCCCTGGGTGGGATGGAGAGTGTGGGAGGAACTGATAAGAGTGCCCGGATGTAATCGGAACAATCACTGCAGTACAGGACAGAGGAGCGAGTTTCATTACATAGGCCTACTACAGTACTTGCATAAGAAGGGTTTGGTTGGGATTTTATTTTAAGAAACTCCTCCCTCAAATCACGATTTTGTTTGAGTCTGGTGCCACTGATATGTTACGTAGAAGGGAAGTGAGTTTGTAGAGTTACTCAGAGAGGAAGAAATAGTTTGTTTTATGATCACAGGGATGAATATTGTTTGGAAGTTTAATCTTGATTTAGCGCTTACTTCTTCTTCTTAATTGGGGTTTTATAACCGTGTGCATACCAGTATTTCGTACACTACCGCCACCTACTGGGCTGGGGTGTGATGATACTATGGAGGTGTTCTAGACTCTGCACTCAAGTCTACATGAATGGAAGAAGGAATATATTGCTAAATGAATTACAGTTTTTTTCTGGACAGCTTTTGAGTAAGTTGGAGAGGGTGAAGCTTATTCCCGAGGGATGTGATCATTCTTCTAAGCATTTGCCTTTGATGTTCATAGGTTTGACAGTGAAGGAGGATTTGATCTGTAGTTTCTGCTGCAGGACTTTTGAGAGAGTGATTGAGGCCATTGTGTCCTATTTGTAGATGGGTGGTTATGGTTTCTGATCGTCTTGAGAGCCCTTTGTGGTTATTGCTGATTGGAACCAGTCAGTGGATGTTGTATTTATATTCCTTCCTGTTCCCCCTTCTGTCCATTCCTTTTGCTATTTGTCTGTTATTTTGATTCTGATGAGTGACTTCATTTCCTGATTTTAACTTTGGAACTATGATGTTGGTGTCGTCATGTATACACTCCGTGCTTCTACACCTGCATTGCTTGCTGTTTGGGGTTTTAGGCTGGGTTTCTGTACAGCACTTTGAGATGTCAGCTGATGTACGAAGGGCTATATCAATACATTTGATTTGATTTGATGTAGGGCTCCTTCATCTGCCTTCTCGTTCCCAGGCACCCCCACGTAAGCTGGGACCCAAGGAAAGTTGACTGTCATGGCTTGGTGTAGAATCCCGTAAGTCATTTTTTTCTGGGTGAACTGTATATCTCGGATAGAGTTTCTGAGATGTGTCTCGTCACCGGGTCCTTGGAGCCGTCTGTGTAAATGTGTGTTTGCGACCTGATATTGTGACCTTACATGCCCTGCTGTCAGCAGTCCTACCACCCCTTTATCCTCTCCTTCCAGAATCATCTCCAGTAGGCTAAAGGGTACTTATCGGTGTGTAAAAAACAAACAAGACATTTGTGGTGTCTGGTTTGCTTAATATAAGGAATTTGATGTATAGCATTTACTTTTTAATTTTACTCAAGTGAGTATTTTTTTTTACACCACTGTACTTACAGTAAGTACATTTTAAACCAGATACTTTTAGAGTTTTACTCAAGTAGTATTTTGCTGGGTGACTTTCACTTTTTATGTGGGAAACATTTGACAATTGCACTGGTTTAACACCTGCCAAACATAGAGCCCAGAATCAGTTTGGTGAAAAGGTGACATTCAATATCGGGCAGAAAGATGATTCATTCATCCTGATTTTTTTTTTAGGTTGTTACTCCCTCATAACCATTTCACAAATGCTACTCTGAAGTAAGAGGTGTGTTCAAGTCAAATCAACGTTTTCTTTCCCCAGCCAGCAATCACTGTCACAGCAGCTGCTGCCTGGTGTGCCTGCTCAGAACAAGGCCTGCTCAGAACAAGGCTGTGGGAAACTTCTACAATGGTTGAGAGATAGAAGGGATAGAGAGGAGAAGAAGTGTGAATGTGAATGATTGAAGGAAAAAAACAAGAGGAAGGACAACGATAACCTGGCTTTGTGATTCTGAAACTAATTCTTGAACCCGTAACTCAGTCAGACATCATCATCAAAAAGCATTCCTACGGGAAACCTCACAGAGAGAGAGATGTGCCTTGGGGGCATACACTGTCTACTACAAGCATTACGATGTGAAATTACATGGCATTCTTCTGAGAAAGATCAACATAATTAAGTCATATGGGAGTATTCCTTAATGACATCACAGAACCCTGCTCATAAACTTTTCAACTACTATAGACAGTGAGAACAGTGTGGGTTGTTATAACAGTTGTTCAGCATTATTCAAAAGTTATCATACACTCCGTGTATCCAACTGCAAATGAACTGTGTTGCAGAAGGTTAAAGTTTAAAGGTTAAAGCGCATGTTTACTTTTTTATTTTGCAATTTGTCTACCATCCATGATTATTCCAATCAGCACTTTATCCTTGGGGCACTATAATCACACTTACATATCATATTCTAAACTCCCACACTACTTGGAGATACACTGTCTAGACTAGAGAATAGGCCACTCTATGCTGTCTGGCAAGGATTCTCACAATGCACAATTGCAATTGCTCTATTGGTAGTCTGGAGCTGTACCGTAACACAGTAAATGTAAACCTGAGACACTCCAATTAATATGATACATTACGTTTCGTAGAGTGTGTATTCATTTGTGGATGGATGTCCATCATCCATTATGTATGATATGTTACGATGTTGCAATTCGTACAATATGTTACGAATTTGCTAAATGTATGTGTTGTGAATTATGTGTTATGTAACTATACCAAACGTAACATGTTATAATGATTTGAGTGTCCGGATTTAAATGTACTTTGTAATGTCTAGTGTATGAGACCAGGCTGAGCTGTCGTGCAGACAAGGTGCCTGCGCGCGCTCAATTTAATCTCGGTACAACCTCCCAATGATTTCATTTATGATGACCGCACTACACCCCGGAAGAATGACTAATGAGTGCACTGTACAGTGAGCACGTTTGAGGTTCAATCGGCCGTATGTGGTTGTATGTATTTGACGACAGAAGGGAGAGAGAACGGAGCGGAGAGAGAGAGAGAGAGAGAGAGAGGGAGGTAGGGTAGAGTTCGTTGAGGGCTGCTCAGTGCGCACGGTTATTTGACTTGAGAGAAAGATTCGAAAGTCATTTAAAAAATAATAATACAACAAAGTCTGCATTTGAACAACGGATATTAGAGAAGAAAATATAATAAGGAATTCCACATGGCAATCTTTCAACTACTCCGGTTTTCTACGAATACCTACTATCTCCTGTTGCTTGTCCTGTTGTGCACAGTACATGTTCTTCAGGGGTTCAACCTGGATGTGCGGTTCCCTGTTGTCAAGGAAGGAAAGACCCCGGGAAGTCTCTTTGGGTTCTCGGTGGCACTTCACAAACAGATGGTGGGAGAGAAAAGATACCTGTAAGTGTTGTCAAATGTTAGATTTGATCAATCTTGCTATTCTAGAATGTGCACGGGCAAGATAAAGGGAAATAATATGGCATCGCATCTGTGGATGTCAAACTACCTTTCAGTACTGTAACGGAAAACTCTAAATTATAGATGATTTTGGGTATTATCAACAGTAAAAGCAGCACACTGTAAATTATGGTGCATTGTGGGAAAATAATTGCTTTATTTTGAATGGTACTGTAATTCCAGCCCACAGAAAACAGTACCATACATTATGCTGTGTAAACACTTAGCACCTAGCAGCCACCCTGCTTGCACATAGTCCTTGTGATTACAGTAAAATACTGTGATTACGGTAGAATTTACATTTTTTACAGTATAATACAGTCAATTTTATGCCATTGTACTGTGTTGTTACACAGTACTTTCTTTGATACTATATTTATATTCCAGTAGGTGTACTGTAATATGAAACAGAAATGTACTTGCCACTGAGCTACCTGTAAGTTACTGTCAAATTCCTGGCTGTCGCTTCTCTGTGATTTAAGTTCAGCAACAAACACTTCAATCTGTCCAGCTCTGGAAAACTCTTATATGCAGGCTAAATGTCACACGAGGATGGCAAATGTCTACTGGAGTTTTACCAGGCTACAAACATTTTGAGGTTTGTACATTCATGCAATTTATAACATAAACCATGGTACCATCATAAACACATTTGCACACAAAGGCCTAAGCATGCACATGCAACAAGAACCACAAAGACATGGTGCTGGGGATATAGTTTATCCCCATGCAAGGTGTGGATAAGGTTCATTCTGTTCAGTAAATGATTAATCTCCATGTCTCAACTACACAATAATCATGACTCACAGTCTGGCAGAGTAGGCTAGGCTCAACCAGCTCATGGAGATGGGTGACCATTCATGATGGTACTTGTCTTGAGCAAGGAACATCAAATGTTTGCCAGTATTGGTCAGGCTTGGTGATAGTGTAGCTGGGGGCCATGCAAACTGATAGAAGTACACAGAGAACAAACATTTGTAACTAAGATCTTTTAAAAATGTTTTATTGAGGGTATACATCTCCTTTGGGTGCCACCTGTCTTAAATGCCCCAATGGAACCACAAAACTTTTCATTAAACCTTTTGCGTCTTTATGTCCTCGGAGGGAAATGATTAGAGCTTCCCAATAAAAACACAGACTTTTCTTTGGTGGGCAAAAGCTGAACATCGGAATGCTTTCTCTGACCTAGAAGAACATCAAATCAAATCGAACATTATTTGTTCACATGTGCCGAATACAACAAGTGTAGACCTTACTTAAATGCTTACTTTACAAGCCCTTAACCAACAGTGCAGTTCAAGAAGAGTTAAGCAAATATTTACCAAATAAACTAAGGTAAAAAAATGAAAAAGAATAAAAAGTAACACAATAACATAACAATAACAAGGCTACAAACAGGGGGTACCGGTACCGAGTCAGTGTGTGGGGATACAGGTTAGTTGAGGTAATTTGTACATGTAGGTAGGGGTAAAGTGACTATGTATAAATAATTGACAGTGAGTAGCAGCAGTGTAGAAAACAAATGGAGGGGGTGTAAATAGTCCGGTGGCTATTTGATGTATTGTTTGGCTTGGGGGTAGAAGCTGTTAAGGAGCCTTTTGGTCCGGTACCGCTTGCCGTGCGGTAGCAGAGAAAACAGTCTATGACTTGTGTGATTGGAGTCTCTGACACTTTTATGAGCTTTCCTCTGACACTGCCTATTATATAGGTCTTGGATGGCAGGAAGCTAGACCCCAGTGATGTACTGGGCCGCACGCCCTACCCTCTGTAGACCCTTATGGTCAGATGCCGAGCAGTTGCCATACCAGGCGGTGATGCAACTGGTCAGGATACTCTCGATGGTGCAGCTGTAGAACTTTTTGAGGAAATCTGGGGACCCATGCCACATCTTTTCAGTCTCCTGAGGGGGGAAACGTTTTGTGTGTGCCCTCTTCTTGGTGTTTTTGGACCATGATAATTCATTGGTGATATGGACATCAAGGAACTTGAAACTCTCGACCCACTCCACTACAGCCCTGTCGATGTTAATGGGGGACTATTCGGCCCGCCTTTTCCTGTAGTCCACGATCAGCTCCTTTGTCTTGCTCACATTGAGGGACAGGTTGTTATCCTGGCACCACGCTGCCATTTCTTTGACCTCCTCCCTATAGGCCGTCTGATCGTTGTCGGTGATCAGGCCAACCACTTTGTGTCGTTAGCAAACTCAATGATGGTGTTGGAGTCGTGTTTGGCCACGCAGTCATGGGTGAACAGGGAGTACAGTAGGAGACTAAGTACATACCCCTGACGGGCCCTCATGTTGAGGATCAGCGTGACAGACGTGTTGATGCCTACCCTTACCACCTGGGGGCGGCCCTTCAGGAAATCCAGGATCCAGTTGCAGAGGGAGGTGTTTAGTCCCAGGGTCCTTAGCTTAGTGATGAGCTTCGTGGGCCATATGATGTTGAATGCTGAGCTGTAGTCAATGAACAGCATTCTCACATAGGTGTTCCTTTTGTCCACGTGGGAAAGGGCAGTGTGGAGTGCGATTGAGATTGTGTCATCTGTGGATCTGTTGGGGTGGTAAGTGGGTCTAAGGTATCCGGGAGGATGCTGTGGATGTGAGCCATTTACCAGCCTTTCAAAGCACAGCATGGCTTCCAACGTGAGTGCTACAAGGCGGTAATCGTTTAGGCAGGTTACCTTCGCTTCCTTGGGGACTATGGTGGTCTGCTTGAAACATGTAGGTATTACAGACTCTGTCAGGGAGAGGTTGAAAATATCAGTGAAGACACTTAATAATATATGCCATTTAGCAGACGCTTTTATCCAAAGCGACTTACAGTCATGTGTGCATACATTCTACGTATGGGTGGTCCCGGGGATCGAACCCACTACCCTGGCGTTACAAGCGCCATGCTCTACCAACTGAGCTACAGAAGGACCACTTCTTTCTGCACATGCTTTGAGATCACAACATGGTAATCCGTCTGGCCCTGCAGATTTGTGATGGTTGACCTGTTTAAAGGTCTTGCTCACATTGGCTACCGAGAGCGTTATCACACAGTCATCCAGAACAGCTGATGCTCTCGTGCATGCTTCAGTGTTGCTTGACTCGATGCAAGCCTAAAAGGCGTTTAGCTGGTAGGCTTGCATCACTGGGCACCTCGCGTCTGGGTTTCCCTTTGCAGTCCGTAATAGTTTTCAAGCCATGCCCCATCCAACAAGCGTCAGAGCCGGTAAGTAGGATTCAATCTTAATCCTGTATTGACACTTTGCTTGTTTGATGGTTGGCATAACAGGATTTTAGCTCGATGAGGATGTTGCCAGTAATCTATGACTTCTGGTTGGGATATGTACGTACGGTCACTGTGGGGACAACGTTGTCAATGCACTTATTGATGAAGCCGATGACTGAGGTGGTATGCTCTTCAATGCCATTGGATGAATCCCGGAACATATTCTAGTCTGTGCTAGCAAAACAGTCCTGTAGCTTAGCATCCGTGTCATCTGACCACTTCTGTATTGAGCGAGTCACTGGTACTTCCTGCTTTAGTTTTTGCTTGGAATCAGGAGGATAGAATTATGGTCAGATTTGCCAAATGGAGGGTGGGGGAGAGCTTTGTATGCATGTCTGTGTGTGGAGTAAAGGTGATCTAGAGTTTTTTTCCTATGGTTGCACATGTGACATGCTGGTAAAACATTTGGTAAAACTAATTTAAGTTGGCCTGCATTAAAGTCCCTGGCCACTAGGAGCGCCGCTTCTGGATGAGCATTTTCTTGTTTACTTATGGCCTTATAGAGTTACTTGAGTGTGGTCTTAGTGCCAGCATCGGTGGTGGTAAATAGACAGCTACAAATAATTTAGATGAGAACTCTCTTGGTAGATAGTGTGGTCTACAGCTACAGATAAGGTACTCTACCTCAGGCGAGAAATACCTTGAGACTTCTTTAATATTAGGTATCGCGACACCAGCCGTTATTGACAAAAAGACACACACCCACCCCTCATCTTACCAACCTTAGCAGCTTTTTCTCTGTTCTGCCGATGCATGGAAAATCCCGCCAGCTCAATATTATTTGTGTTGTCCTTCAGCCACGACTCAGTAAAACATAAGATATGACAGTTTTTATTGCCCCGTTGGTAGGATAATTGTAATCGTAGGTCATCAATTTTATTTTCCAATGATTGTAAGTAGAATGGATGACAGTGGGAGCAGCCCGATCTGCGCCCTCTAATCCTCCATCTTTTCTTCACCCAAATTACGGGGATTTGGCCTTGTTCCCAAGAAAGCAGTATATCCCTCTCGTCGGACACGTTAAAGGAGAAAGCTTCTTCCAGTTCGTGTTGAGTAATCGCTGTTCTGATGTCCAGAAGTTATTTTCAGTCATAAGAGACGGTAGCAGCAACATTATGTACAAAATTTGTTTAAAAAAGAAAAATTACAAACAAAAAAACGAACAAAATAGCACAGTTGGTTAGGAGCATGTAAAACGTCAGCCATCCGCTTCGGTGCCATCTTATCAAAGAGGCTTTCAGCCAAATATAAAAGAGTGGCACCACAAGACTCTGTTAGCCTGCTGAGCTAAAGCCTGGACGTCTTCAGGCCTCAGCCACAGGCAAGGTCATGTATCACGTGATCTTATTCCACCGGACCATCTCCGTTACACACATAGTGGGCTATGCCCTATCCTGGTCATGGGCAGCTACTCCCCAAGTGTGTCACCTCATCATCCAATAGTCCAGTATAGAATTGTTTTTCTTCCCTCCGACCCATTAACCAGCTCTCCCAGTCCTTCCAGCTCTGATTTAGCTGGGCATTTAATTGGAGAGTCCCTCCCGAGCTGGATTGCAGCTCTCTTAAGGACCTAGGTGGAAGATGACAAAGGTTAAGAGAACAGAATTGTAATATCCCATAACTGTTTGCGAAAATGCATTTGTTTGTTTTCTAAGGCTGCCACATGGAATTATTACATTGTCTTAACCTTGTCATCTTCAACCTAGTTAAGGATGAGTAATTATAGGCTTCCTGGGAGATTGTCCCCCGTCCTCCACAAGCCACCAATCACCTTTAATGGCCCACAACGTTCCGCTGAGACCTGAGAGTGGACAAGGCGATGTGTCATGTATTTTTTATGTCAATTTCTTTGCTGTTTCTGTGGAATCAATGGGCTGGTACAAACCGGATGCCCTTGTAGTGACATCACTACATGTTAAACGTTCCTTGACCAGTGTTTGAGTGGCCAGAGTGTGGTCAAGGAGAGAGTTGAAGTGACAGTGCCACACCTGTGCACGCAGACACACACACACACACACACACACACACACACACACACACACACACACACACACACACACACACACACACACACACACACACACACACACACACACACACACACACACACACACACACACACACACACACACACACACACACACACACACACTCTTTTACTCACTTGCATACTTACTCTATTTCACACATTTAGAAAACCTTACACAGACTTGCCCACAACATAAGCCTACTGAGTCACACAAATAAGCACATTTACTTAAAATGCAGACACTGTTACTGTTCAAATGCATATCCAAATTGCTCCCAGCACTCAGACAATTGCCTCTTGTATAATTCCCCTGGGAAGATGCCTGCTCTCGGCTTTAGCAATCCTCCACTTTGTCCTCTGGCTGGTTGCAGTAATAGTGTCAGGAGGAGATGCTTAGCTAAGGCTGTTCTGCTGTAGCCCCAACAGGCCTGGTGGTTGGCTCATAATGCCAGCCCCTCCCTCCCTCGGGGCGGATGGCATGCCACGGATTACACAATAGGGGCATGTCATGCAACAGGCCTGCAGGTCTTACATACAGGCTGTTTTCTTTTTATTACAATGGGATCTGATGCTGGGCATAACACAATCCTGTTTTGATTGAAAGGCCCGACATCAGCGCTGTAGGGAAAATGTGGTGAGTCCCAAGATTGAACATCTCTAGCTCTGTGTAGTACGTCCAATATGAGGTCAAACATAATGGGAAAGGGCAGGTAGTTTTACCTAACATCATCCGCAGGATTTTGTTGTCGCTTGAATCGAGGTAGAATCACATGTAGGACTTTGTATCTTTTATTGTGTCTATCTGTATGTGTGTTTTATGTGTGTAATGTCTTGTTACGAGGACTTAACTAAACTGTAAAGCAGGGCACAACTACGTAACCACTCTGTATAGTATACTGTAGGCCTGTGTATGTGAACACTACCCACACAATCCTGACCATTTGACTTAGAATCTCCCAGTTGACACAGACACAAAGCATGTCCCAAAATGTGGGCAAACTATTTAATTATAGGCCGCACGCACGTATCTTCCTCAAAATTACTCATAAAAGAAGGGCTGTGGATAGATTTCAGTCAAGTAGGAGCTTTGTTAAAGGGACATTTTTAAAATGTTTCAACTTCATATTCATCATCTCCAGCACCACCCCAACGTCAACATATGTGGAAATGCCACGTTTCTATGTTTTGTAGTAAAAACAAAAAAAAGAGAGAGGACGATTTGTGTTTCCAATGACTTCATCAACCAGTTAGTAGACAATTAGTTGGCAATGCTTTACTCATCATTGGTTAAAATCACGATGCACACAGATAATGTCATTGGAAACACGTACCCCCCTCCCACAAACATAGGAACCAGCCATTTTCACACATGTTGTTGCTGGAGATTATAAATATGAAGTTGAAAAACGGTGTAAGTAAGTCAACACCTATTTGTTTGATGTGTTTCTTCAGTTGTGGGTTGTCTTCAGCAAAGCCTCAGTGGGTGATGAGACTGTGCCAAGTTAAGTCATTTGGAAAACCATCTCAGTCATATTAACATTTCATTATGGTGTCGGGCTGAACCAGTAAACACAATGCACGGGCCGGGCCGTATGCAATTCATTCTGATTTCGTAGAATATGATAATAATAATAATGATAATAATAATATATGCCATTTAGCAGACGCTTTTATCCAAAGCGACTTACAGTCATGTGTGCATACATTCTACGTATGGGTGGTCCCGGGAATCAAACCCACTACCCTGGCGTTACAAGCGCCATGCTCTACCAACTGAGCTAGCTCATGTCCCTAACACGCACCCCCCTCAAAATGTTGCATTTATGCCGGTATTCATCTTAGGTTGAACTTGTCAGTGATTTATTTTATTGCTCTCACCCTGTCATTTTTGTTGTTACCTCTGACTCTCAGAGTCTTTCACGAGTTCATAGCAGCAACATCCTTATTGTTAACCAGATGTGATGAGCTGTTGTTGTCGTTTAGGTCTTGTCCCCTCTACACATTCTTGTGTAGTTGCCCATGCCATCTGTGGAAGACACCGGACGGTGGTTTCATACACGACGTAACATAATGACCGTAGTCGAGTAGCCCTTTAAAGAGAAGTGTCTTATGATATTGAGACGAGATATGGGGAACGGAAAATGTGCAGCTCTTCATGTGATAGGCCACCTAAGGGCAAGAGTCTGTCCTGGTCAGGTCATGTTGTCAGGAAAATGACCCTAGCCTTAATGGTGTCCTCCCTGTATTGTGTGACTGTGGCTGGGGGTTATGATGGTATTATGTGGCCTGGATGGATGGGTCTGTCTGAAGGCTTCCTGGTTGCTGGTCCGGGAAGGAGGAAGAGTCTTGACTGGGTTCCTGTTGTATGGTCCCCTAGGAAAAGGCTGTTCAGTGTCTGCAGAGAAGACATGAGAACACATGGCCTGGGGGGGGGGGGCTATTATTGTTTGGGCCAAGAGGTTTTTCCTGACCATATGACCTCACCGAGAAAAACTACTGTCCAGTTTCCTGGTCTGGAAAACCAGTTTCCTGGTCGGTTTCCTGGTCTGGTTGCTTTGTGTAACCCCGGCCAAAACACAGATCTGAGTTCGACTTTTGGCAACCCAATGGTTCTGAGGCAGCACTTGCGGGTTATTTCTTCGTAGAGCTGCTGTTGCATAGCCCTATGGGTTTGGTGTGGGTGATTTGGGGAGGTTGGGTGGAGTTCAGAGGGTTTTGTTGGGGATGTGCAGGGTATGTCCTCGGAGACAAGGCACAACACAGCCTGGAGAAGCTTGTATAAAGCACAGAAATCTGGATCTTACTGCAGTAGATGGGAATGAAATCGCGAGTGCACTGAGAAGCAAGGCTTGCATTCAATTTGACCGGTCTAGCAAAGTCGGGGTCTGCCAAGTAGTTCTTAATAGAGAGAACTGAGGTAACCCAATTATTTCTCTTACAAAGGTCACTTACTGTACAGGGAAATTACAGTTATACCCCTACACTTTATCGTTTGTATATATTTGTGTTCAAATGTGTGTGTTTGTGTGTGTGTGTGTGTGTCCTGTCCGTGTTATCAATTGTCATATGATCTGTAGGCCCAAGGGACTGAAGAAGTGTTATACTTCATGCACAAACTATTTCCCAAATCTCTCTTTGAGTACCCTCAGCCACTCCATGTATTTGATGTATTCCAGACCACCGAGCACACCTGATTCAACTGATGAAAGGCTTGGTGATTAGTTGTGGATTAGATCAGGTGTGCTAGTAATGGCTTTCATCAAATAAGTGGAATGGCTGGGAGTACTCAGCGACATTTCCTCATTAGGCGATCTGTCAGACAGCTCCAGGAGCTAGTTGGTTCTCTGAATCAATAGGCTGATCGACAGTGTCGTCCCCACACAGGCTCCGACTGGAATGCAGCTCTAATTAGAGAAGATCAGTTCTGACGACTGACAAGCCGGTCTCAGATCTGTGTTGGATTCAAGTCAAGTGACACACAGTAACTCTTGTCTTACAAGAGGGTTATACAGTGTTAGCGGTTTCTCCAATATTATTTACTCAGTCACCAGGTGATGGACTTACTCTCTTACTCAGGATACTGGTATGTTCCCTTCCCTCTTTCTTCCAATATCATAGTGATTCAATTGGATATCCAACAAAAATCAGAGAGATTTGCTAGAAATTGCTCCACCATTTTCCGGTTGCTAAAATTAGTTAGCCTATTTTCAGTTTATTTGACAGAACAAGCAAGTATAGTTTAGAGAATAAAAAATAAACCGCTGTGAAATATATTTTCCATAACCCAAAATACTGTATTTTCAGCTGTTTGAAGCTGGTGTACAAAACCGAAAGTAAAATATGCAAAAATAAACTTAAGAACGGGAAGCATAGAAATAGCGCACCTAGTCTAAGAAGCGGTAGAGCTGTTCTTTCTTTTAATGAGAATGACAGACCTATAGCACACATTTCTATGTGAATTTGGTCGGTTGCCCAAAAAGTGACATATTGCAGCTTTAAAGACTAGCTAAGAGAGAAGTAAGGCACCCTAGAGCTGGTTCTTCCCTTCAAGGAAAGCTTCTGGTGTCTGGCCCCTTTTTATGGCGGGTTAAGCTGACCTGAAGTACTGTAGGAATTCAAGCAGTCAAATCAACCCTCAGATGAATGTGTCGAGGCATTAATAATGTGTTTAGAATACCTCATGATGCAACAGGGAACCATCAGGGCAAAGGGTAATGCTGTGCTTGGCTCAGATCCAGCTGCTTCAACATCTCTATCCCTGTAAAGAGATGATGAGAACTTAACTGGTTCAAACCATTCAATAGAAAGAGGCTACAGCAGCTATTGCGTCAGCTTTTGTATCCCGGCAAAACATTTGGTTGAAAGAGGTACAGTACTAACGACAGTAAGGCAACATTGTTTTTGTTTCCTAAAACCCTCCATTTGCTACAGGGGTTTACCACCTGTTTTAATGAAAGATAAGGAATGGTTGCGAAATATGTGTTGTATTCATTAGCACATGATGTTAACCTGTTGTATATATATTATTTATTAATACACTTCTACCGGTTTTTATTTAAAACAATATTTTTTTATTAATACACTTAATTAAAATGATAAACAGCTGTTATAGCTGTGGAATGAATTTTGTGTATATTGTAGTTTGATATTTAAGTGATAATGCACTCAAAGTCGGTGTTTGAAGGATATACTGGCACGGGTGTTCATAGGCCCGAGATGAAGTCAAGGGCTGGAAAACCGTGCCAATATATCCCCTAAACACCGGCTTCGAGGACATTATCACTTTTATAGAACAGGTTACCAACATATTCAAATAATGATTGACATATTTTCATTATTTTGATTAATTTATTCATACTATTTAATCCTTCCACAAGATATAGTGCCGACACAAATCTAGGGTTGCTATCCAAGCCGGCTGGTCGTTCTTTATATCGGTTCGGTTGCTAGAGACGCAACCCAGTTGTTCAGTCTTTTTGTTCTGTATCTATGGATGCGACCCAGTCTTTCATTCTAAACGTTCCATTGCCATACTGGCTGGCAACGTTCGTATCCGTTGCTTGCTAGCTAGCCAACTACGGCTAACTTACAGTCACGTCAAAAAGCTGCCAGACTAACAACAAAGTAGCAGCATTTGCATTTAAGTGTTTTCTGTTGACATTTATTTTGATACATCCATAACAATGAGCTAATGAAGCACGATTTCGCCTGGCATAGAAAATGTGCTCTCTCGTCAGGACACTGTTGTTCAGAGGAGCTAGCCAACAACACAGCTAACACAATCACTTCAAACTGAAGCTGGAAAGACTGCAAATAGCTGCACTTCGGTTCGTTTGACCTTTTTTCAATTTACATTTTTTTGTATATATCCATAAAAATTATGCCAGTTGATTCATGATTTCTACTGGCTGAGAAACACTGCCTGCCTCTGTCTCTCGTCCCGACTCATGACATGTTCATTACTATGGGACAGCTGGAGAAAGAATTTGAATATTGAAACAATGTTGCAAATGTTGGAGAGACAGACATTTCTAAAAGAAATGTGAAATCATGTCTAGATGCTTTTCATAGTGGAGATCGAGTTTATAAATTGCTTGGCTGGGCTGATGAGACAGTGGATTGCGCAGTCAGGTGGAACAGAGTAAATAGACATTTTAACATCATAGATTTAGCCGGTGGTAACTTGTGGAATAGACACCGGCTGGAATGCGGTTTTAACCAATCAGCATTCAGGATTACACCTACCCGTTGTATAACATAGCATATACCGTAAGTGCACCATTTGTCTTAGCGCTTTGTGTCTTGAAGTTCAACTCCCTTGTACTGATACTGAACAGTACTTAAGCCTGCTTCATCTGTACTTCAGTCGTGATAAAGCTTTCTAATTCAGTGACCATTGAGACCCTCGTCTGAACTGGACAAGAGTTGACATGCAGGTCAATGGAGGGTCTTTGAGAACCTTAAATACATTATGGGAGCTGAGCCTCTCTCTCTCTCTCTCTCTTCGCCTTTATTCCACCTAATTGAATGAGCTTTTAATGGAAATCCATACGTAAACCCCCACGCCATATCAATGAACTGCACTGTCTGACCCAGATGAAAAGTACATGTGTTGTGGTCCATCCCTCTAATAATCTGCTGTAAAATTGGCAGAGTGAATTTGGCTGACGGAATACGGTCTGTTTTAATTCAGGACTGGGAAGTAGCTTATACATCCCGTGCGTAGGCTGGTAGACTGCTGTGTTTTTGGTTTAACAATGTCACTGCTCTCCCACAAGTCTATCACCAATGGACCACTCCATGTAAAATATTCTTGCCTGTATACATTTGTGTTAGGACCAGTTGGACTCAAATGACAGATTTCTCAAGTCAGTGTAACCCACAAATCTCTAATATCTCTTTAAGGACATGTTTTATACATATAGGATTATAAGAATTATCATCACTAGATTCAAAGACATACAAAAATGAACGCATAGACCAATACCATTTAAAACAAACTTTTTCCTTCTAAAATGATGTCCAGGTTAAAGTTGTGGTGGTTTAAGTCAGGGACATACCATTATGCTTACATGTCACCAGTGCTGTCATGTCAGGAAGTGCAGAGGAGGAAATCCCTTGGGTCCTTGACCCCAGGGGATGTGAATGGAAGTGATTTACTCACAGAATGAAAGGGTTCCCTGTAGCCTGATTACGATTGGGTGATTGAAATACTTGTCCTTCAACGACTTCCTTTCCAATGGGTGATATTACTAATGCTAGCGTCAGCGGTCCTATTCTCCGTTTCACTTAATTGGTTGGTCTCAATGTGGAGCGATTTGACAACTCTTTTGCTCATGCTTATCTATACATTTGAGACAAAACCGAATCCATACTTGCATGCTGTTGAATTCGACCCATATCTGTCTTGTGTTTTATTAAGGTACCAGATCATTTCTCTAAAGTATAACATAGTAATTACAGCAACGGACATTTAAAACGGCTGACAGTGTTGACATCAATTAACGGGCTAATGATCCCAAGTGGCGTGGTACTACACTTGAACCTGCTTTGGTCGGGTTGAGGTGGGCTGTTTGTAACATCAATGTTGCTAATGAGAGGCAGATGCATGTTAAAGGGACAGTTCACCTGTTTTTAAATTCACATGTATTATTTCCAGCACCATACCAGTGTCTACCTTCCAATATGGGGATAAAAAGTGCCCCTTTAATGCTCTGTGGGGGAACTGGACAGATTCGAAACATCACTCCAGGAAGCACCTGTCAAGTTAGGCTTCCGGCCCAAACTGCACCCTGGTCAAAAGTAGTGCGCTATATATAGGGAATAGGGTGCCATTTGGGACTTATTATAGCAACTCAAGAGGATGGACATGGGCTCCGGCTCTGAGTGTTATAGGAAGCAGACATTTCGTGGTCGGTTTTGCTGTATCAACCAGAACAGACAGAAAGGGACATAACTCATTGAAATGTCTGACCTTGTTTGACTGTCTGCTGTGGGAGTAAAGATTCTTCACGTTCTCCCTGTTTCAAAGGCTCCTTTTTCATGGCCTCGGTGGTCGCGTTCACTGTATCAACCTCAACAGAGAGAACGGGAGATGGTAAGTCATACAGTTGGCTGATGTTGCTTGACTAGTAGGCAATATGTCTACTGTCAGGGGGAAATATTCCAGGTTGCCTTTACAAAAAGGGATTTCTAACCTCAGGGGTCAAAATAATGGTTAAATAAAAAAAGATTCTTGACATTCTCCCTTTACAGAGAGGCTCCCGAGTCCTCCAGTTTGTCGGTTCCTAAATTCAAGGGGAAATTGGATCTGGCGAGTCCTCCCGAGCTTTCTTTCCAACATGACATAACTGAACGTGAGAGACACACCGCCCCCTTATTACGAAACCCAGGTGGGGAGTTCAAAGGTTGTATTTGGCATGCCATGTTTTATTCCAGACTTCCACAGCAGTCAAAACGTTTACACACTCCCTTCCACTTCCACCACTGTCGGTGTCGCGGACATAAAAAGGTTCCGGTGGAGGAGTAATGTGACCCCCGGAAACTTTTTAAGTCAAGGAAACCTTTATACCCACACTCTCAGCCCTCTTGTCCTGCAGACAAATCACCCATTTCCTTCATAGTAACCCATTCTTTCCGGTCTTGGCTGTATTCTGTAACAGACCTGGGTACTATTTGAAATCGTTTCAAATACTTTAGCTGTACTTCATTGAGCTTGCCCCTTTGCCATGGAAACAATAGAAAAGTCCCTAAATTGCAAATCCCTTCCATATGGCTCTCCAGGAAGACTTACGTAAAAGCACTCTCAAGTAATCAATAGATTTCAAATAGTATTTGAACCCAGATCTGGACTGTAATAGGGTATCCTGTCCTGTCCCACAGCACCATGACAATGACTTCCCCATATGGTGGTTGAAAGAATTAAAACGTTTTTAAATTTTTTTTTTAGCTCATGTTACTTTGGTGGACTGTTAATCAGATACCGGGATGTGGTTTTTGTAGAGGTCTCTTTGTGCTCCTATATCACACCTGGTCTGTACTTCTGTGCTCGCTGTTATTGTCTACTCATTATTAGGCCTATTCATTGTATTCGCGTATGGTGTGATGATCGTTTCATCGATTCATCCGTTCAAACGTAGCCTACAGTATGCTAAGATTTAAATCATGATTTATTTCTGAGCATCGGACAATTCATCGTGTCCTGTCTTTGCGTGAAGTCTAGTCTTGACAGTCCACTCCAGTGTTTCTCTGTTTCTCTGGACAATAGCCAAGTCCAGGGTCGGGTTAGCTGACACTTTGATGTGATAAATTCCAGACGGTCAACACAAGGGGCAGAGTTAGTGGAGTTACTTCCATGAACACTGCTGTACCTGCTGTTGATTTTGACAGCTCTGTGAGAGACCTGAGCTACTTCACACCATGCGATTTAGTCACCATGTGGCTTGTTGATTTTGTGCACTCAAGATACCTAGCTATGACGTTTTGATTTACCGTCATCTGAGGAGAGACTGATTTCATCATTGTTTTAATACTATGAATTACAGGATAATACAATGATAACACAAGTATGTACTATTATTTAGTCCCCCCCCCCCCAATTCTGTCTCCTTCCATGCCTTGAGGTAAAAACAGCCAACTAGTGATTCATCATGTTTACAGGTTCATCAGACACCACCTATAGATCTGACAGACTAAACATGCTTATTTAAAAAGTCACTTAAAACAACAAGGTAAGGGGTCAGGTCATTAATGGTCTTTATTGTTAGATAGTATTTAAAATGACCTTAGGGCTAAAACATCCTTGGCATCTACATTTCTAGGGATTTCTCTTTGTGTGTGAGTGTGTGGATCATGACAGACAGACAGAGGCATATAGTCAGGTTAATGGTTCTGACCGGGAGTAGTATTTGTTTTCAAGAGAGTCGATTCCGACACCAGGTAATTCCACATAATGAATGAGATATACACGTCTGGCTTGTGTTTCACTCTGGACTCCAGCCGCGTCTGCTGTCCGACTTGATTTAGTCTGTCTATTAGTTAACACACGGGTTCTGAAGACGCCTCGGCTGGTTTAGGCCTCTGCTTTCCGTGGCTGCTCGATACTGTAACCTAATCACGCATCTTGTCTCTTTTTCCTCCCTGTTTGCTTTTTGGTACCCGTGCATGCGAAGTCGCTGAATAAACAGACAAAGGAGTATTGCATGTAATGTGAATGATTACTGTTTTAAATGTTTTAATAAACGTACACTTGGAAAGTATACTTCTTTCTTATTTATTTTTTTGTGCGTGTGAAAAATGTACTGTTGTTTCTTTGTATGAATCAAGTACGTTTTAATTTTTTTTTTTTGGGGGGGGGGGCACGGATTCTCTCTCTGTATTGCCTCAAAATATCAACACGTCCGTCTTCAAAGCATACCCTGTTCATCCAACATCATTTGGATGAGGCTTGATTTAGCTTGATGGCAAAACGGGCAGAAGACCTCGTCTTGTCCTTGATGGCTGTGCGACACACTGTGTTGCTGGAAACACCGCTGTGTGCTTCCTGTGTACGTGAGGGTCTGCGAAAGCTACAGCAGCGATTCCTCTGAAGTTCGGACTGATGTCATTTTCACTGCCACTTAACTTTCCATTCCCCTCCCGTGATGTGATGGGTGTGTGGTATCTCTGTTCTGTTTGCGGAGACCAAACTGGACATGACATGTCATCGTGTTTTTACTTCAACGTTTGCGACTGCAGCACTCTGTGTTCCTTTTGGTATATCCCTAATAAAAATTTGATGTGCATTTTTGATTACTTTCTAATACGTACATTTACATTCTTTAAGAATCTCTGTGAGGGTCAAGATATAATTCTTTATTCATGTGGGAAGCCATGTAAACCAGTTGCTGTTTTTAGATGTTTTTTTCTCCTTCTGTGAAACAGATTGATCTTGATCTCGTGTCTTCAACCGTGTTGCTCTGTGCAGGAAACACTGAATACACTGGAATGCCTAAAGAAGCCAATCCTGTTGATTGTGCTGAATGTCTTTAGATGTGACCCTACACGTTGACAGAAAGGTGCTATGTTTAGTCTCATGTGGATGCATTCGTGCCAGGGGACAATATGGTG
The DNA here is from genome assembly GCF_023373465.1 of Oncorhynchus keta. Taxonomy (NCBI): domain Eukaryota; kingdom Metazoa; phylum Chordata; class Actinopteri; order Salmoniformes; family Salmonidae; genus Oncorhynchus; species Oncorhynchus keta. The sequence continues at coordinate 7,054,810 of NC_068425.1, forward strand.
ATCAGCCTTCCGTGTTGTCTCTCTCTACGGGCAGTTTCACTTCCTTCTCTCTGTCAGGCCTAGCTGTCGCCCGACGACCGTGCAGCAGGTTCCCGGAGCTTATCGCCATGGTGATCTTATATTGCATTGTGTATTCAGGCCACCCTCATGTTGCCAGTTGTTTAGCTACACTTTCAAAGCCAGGGCCTCAGTTTTCTCCCTCACAGGAAATATATATAACCCATGCCTTTTTCCCCAAAAGCCATGTTTGAAAAGACCAGGTCACATAAGTTAGCGAATGCTAGTGCTAACATTTTGTTGACAACTTAGTTATCGGACTACTCTGTGAGAGAGGTGACACAACAGCCATGTTGATGATACAGTACATTACCATCCATCAATCTTGGACATTCACTATTTCACAGCAAACTGACCAAGCGTTAAATCGTCAAGTCCATTCTAAATACTTCATCCACCTGGCTATAGTCCTGGTATTCACCACAGAATAAAGTAAAACAAGTTCCAGTATGTCCTAGGAGGTCATCGGCCACATCCTGTCTCAGGTGTCGTGGTCTGTTGTACTGTGTGTGCCAGGGCACTGGGCCAGTATGGGAGAGGAAATGACTCACTCTACCAGCTAGCTACATTATTCCTTTTTGCAATGCTTCCTCTGTTCTCTCTATTACTTATTAAACCACTAGTTCTCTTGATTTCCAAGAAGTGGGTTGCTCAATTTTAGGAGCAGCTTTGGAAAGGTGTGGTGGAATTTTCAGTGGACTACTCACCAAGATGGCCTGCCCAGCCACTAAGAGGTCTAACCCCTGTCTCAGTCCTTTGGATTTAGGGGTTTTGTGAGAGGATTATTCAAAATTGAGATTCCAGTGTAAAATCACTTATTGGGAAGATGGCAGAAGTTCTTCATCACCCTCTGACCTTTACAGGTCGACTTTGCTTCCAGTCACACGACATTGAGAGTTCATTGAAGTGAGTCGTGCGCTACAAAGTGAAGTGCATTCAGACCCAGCAGAGACTTATGCCTTAAGAAACACCACCCCTATAAAAAGCGAAGCGGTAGGGCATGCCTTTTCACGATATCTCGTGTTCATGTAGATATCTTAGTCATTTAGTTACTCTACTTTGCCAACTCTTCCCCACTGAGCATTGTCATTGGTGACCTTTGTACAGTATGGGATGGTTAGGACTAGGAGGTGTGTGTGTTTGTGTGCACAGTGGGTCTACAGTACGTGTGTTTACACATAGCCTGACTATGAACTGTGCCATATCTTCCCCTTTATCCCTGACGTCCCACCTCATCGCTGAAGGATTTGGCTTGAGATTCAGAGATAAGGTGAATAAGTGATTGTGACGTGTCTTAGCACGAGTTCCCATGCAGCCGATGCAACTCCATCGGAGACCTTTATGCCTCTCTCGTTTCAGTCGCCCACAGCGTTGCCCGCGGTAGCACAAGTGAATCGCTGTTTCTATTGCACGAATGAGTGTGTTTGCTTAAGGGGTTTGGTAATGTGTCTTTTGTTAACTGCTCACGACAATGGCATCGTTAAAACGGTTAGGCTGTGCGAATGACAGGAATTGAGCACCTTTTGGCTTTCCGTCTTTTCAAACAAGACTCGTGTTGTTGTTTTTACCCAACCCACGAAGGCTCAATCATTCCCACGATAACAGCCACTGACTTGAGTAGGTTTAAATCCGGTGTACTCAAATAGTAGAATGTTGACAAGAGTTCTACTTAAACAATTGTAAATTAAACTCAATCAGAATTGAACCAGAGAATTCAGATGACCCCCTATACTGTGTATCACAGGGCATTTGCTAAGAGCAAAGGTGAAACACATAAGCACATAAAACAAATACTTGGAAGTGAAGACAAAAACATCCCAAACACGGATGATATCCTAATAATCCAAGCAAGCAGAGCAGCCTGTCCAAGCGTGCAATATCATATAGCAGGGAAGAAGACAGGCTGCCTGCCTATGTAATTGCGTACAAGGTATGTTCGGTGGGCAATTGGGCGTAACCCTTATGGGAAGAAACACATGATTTCACATGTGAATCCATTTGGTTTTGGAACACTTCACATGCGATGATGATATGTCACATAACCTTTCACATGTGGATTTAAACAGATACCCTGCAAACAAGAAGGTGCTGGGATGTCACAAAGTAGCCACAGTGTTTTCCACTTACATATGGCTACATTATGTATGTTTATTTATATAGTAATTATTACTCAACACCTGGGATTTGAACTCTCAACTTCTTGCTTCACATCATTCTGATCTTCCTGCTATGCCACTATGTCTGTGTCAGTGACTGATTGCTCCTGTATTCATACACTTTGGACTTTGTATAATACACCCAAGAAAAGCTATTACATTTATCATAGTGATTCAGGAGTAATACGCCCCTAGACAACTATACAGAAAACCCTTGAAATGCTAAGATAAGTGAATGAAATCAATGATGAGAGAATAGTAAGATGAACTGATAACTAAAATAGCAGTGCAGATGACACTCTTTCTCCAAGTGCAAAGATATGTTATAAGTAATGAATGTGTACTAGCAGCAGAAAGATCACTGTAATCTAGAGGTTGTGAGTTTAAATCCCACATGAGGTCATATTGAAAGGTCAGTACTAAGTGATCATGTAAAATGCAATCATATTGTCACTGATTAAAGATTTGTACATCTTTTTTTCTAACACATTTAACCGAACAGCGTATCACCTACCTTAAAACACTGATACCATCTCATAACTTCCCTTACTCAAAAAAAGGGACATTTCACATGCGAAATAACTGTTTTCACATATTGAGCTGAAATGTTCAACAAGAGACACGTGAGTTCAGCTGTTCGGATGTGAAACTATATGTTCACATGTATTCAATATACATTGAGAGAAAAACACATTCCTAATATTGAGTTTCACCTCCTTTTGCCCTTAAGAACTGCCTCAATTTGTTGGGGCATGGACTCTACAAGGTGTCGAAAGCGTTCCACAGGGGTGCTGGCCCAAGTTGACTCCAATTCTTCCTACAGTTGTGTCAAGTTGACTGGATGTCCTTTGTGTGGTGGACCATTCTTGATACACACGGGAAACTGTTGAGCGTGGAAAAACCCTGCAGTGTTGCCGTTCTTGACACAATCCTGGCACCTACTACCATACCCTGTTCAAAGGCACTTTAAATCTTTTGTCTTGCCAATTCACCCTCTGAAGAACACACATACACAATCCATGTCTCAACTGTCTCCTTGGCTTCAAAATCCTTCTTTAACCTGTCTCCTCCCCTTCATCTACACTGATACACGTGGATTTAACAAGTGCCATCAACAAGGGATCATTGCTTTCAGCTGGATTCACCTGCTGTTCCTAATGTTTAATGCACTCAGTGTAGAGATCACATGTTGAATGTTGACACCACCTTTTCATCTGTGAGGAGAATAACAGGTTTTCACCGTACATGTGAATTGTAGATTCACATGTGGAATTAGCATTCACACACGAAAAACTTTCACAGGTGAAAATCAAACTTGCACTTTCATTTCGTAAAAATACTTTCACGAGAAAATCTAACTCTCACATGTGGAATTGCATTTTGATGTGAAAAATGTTCAAATGTTGTCCGTTTCATGGTATCACATGTTGAAATGTTGCATCCCCGTGTTGTCACATTTGTTTCAAATGAGATCATGTTTTCACATGTTGCTCAAATGTTTTCACATGTTGCTTTTACATGTTGCCACGTGATCACATTAACTTCACATAAGATGACATGAGAAATTCATTTTTTTTCTCTCCATAGAGAAGACACATCAGGGCTTGATTAGCTTTAACATCATGTGCTCTATTCAGGCCTGGGTTCAAATAATATTTGAAATCCTTTCAAATACTTTATCTGTGCTCGATTGTGCTTGCCTGGCTCAATAAACCAATAGATTATTTAAAAAAAACACAAACCCAGACCTTCAGGCACTCAATGCAGGCTCAAGCAAACACTCAAAGTATTTGAAGGACACTTTCTTCTGTTATGTCTTACAGTACAGTGAGAATGCAGAGCACGCCGGCATGGGCACCATTAGCTTGTGTGCTGGTAGTGTTGCATTCCTTCCTAGTAACCCCTGCTACCTGTATGACATACGCCAGCTGCCAGTACTGGAGCTCCATTTGCTAAAGGAGCGGGAGAGCACTCCCAGGCCAGATGTCAGATGAGTGGAACAATTACCTTGTGTTTGTTACACAAGTAGGCACGTAAGCGCACACATAAGCACACAAAACACACACAAACACACACACTGATCAGTAGTGATCCTCCTCTACTCTCTGGTATGTGTATATCTGCTCCTTCTCTCCAGTGGGCCAGTGGCATTTGTGATAACATTATCGGTGTAACTAGACAGCCTGATTGGTGGAAGTCAGTAAATGTCCTCCCTATTATCTGTCATCGCCTTGGTGATGACTGGCATTTATTCCACTTGACTGATGAGCTCTGAACATTTATGTCTGCCAGGGTCTAGATACTGCAGTCAAAGCTGAAATATCTGTCTCTGTAGCTACAAATGCACCGATCTTCTTAACCCAGAGGAGCTCTCACTTGACACTTTTCCCTTTTTCTGGATTCCTTATAGAATCATTGCGCGCCACAGTCGTGTCTTTACTATAATGCATTCTTGTTATGAATGAATATTGCGTGGAATTGCTTGCTGTTTCTTTCTCCAATGTCCCATCCACATCCCAAGCAACGTGTTGGACGTGTTGGAGAGAAAGAGAGGGAGAGAGAAAGAGAGAAAGGAATGATGAATTAAAGGAGAAGAGACTGATTGACTTGGCTTGTTTGGATGCTGTCTTGTCCTTGTATGCCACTGCTCACTCACCCTTTACGTGACACGCTCATTTCCTCGTTCCTGGTCGGGCAAACCTGATTTAGTCACATGACACAACCCAACCCGCGTCCTGGGTGAGGGGAGGGGGGCTCAATTAAATTAGACCCCCCCCAAACTGGATGAGACCGCTCGGAGGGACGGATGGGATGAGAAAGGTGCCCTTCAGTTCAGAACTCCTCACTGGTCCTCCCTGTCTTCCGTCTGTCATTGTCTGGCTGTCGTCTCTCATTGCTCTCTCCCTCCTCCCCAGTCTCTCCTCTGTTTACTCGTTCTACCTCTCTCCAGTCTGACTTCTCTGTGTCTGACCTCTCCCCGACTCCTCCTCATCAGTACTCACCTCATTGCGGTGTGTACAGCATATCAACGAGAAAGAGAGCGAGAGAGGGGAAAATATACACATCCTGGCTTGGCTGCCTGCCTCTCTATTTCACTGGGGCAGTCATCTGTGTTACATCTATTATCTTTTATTGAAGCAAGGGAGGACAGCTCAAATTCTTTGGTTATTACACCTTTTAATCCAAATACATACATTTGACTCTCTGTCTAAAGGAAACAAGACATGTTGAATTACTACTCTCTGTATGGTGAAATAACCCTGATCAGATTGCCAATTAGGTGGCGGTTATCAATGGATCAGTGGATAGGCATTGTTAACATGGTATCATCAATGGTGTAGTGGATATACTCTAATTTTGCTAACATTTTCCCGAACGACCCGCCCTGGCGAAGTGAAGTCGCCCTCTGAGAAACAGTGACATATACTCCGAATGACCTAAAATGATGAATCCCATATTGGTCTTTCAAAGTCAGGACAGGCCAAGATGTACTGTGCAAGTAGTCTAACAGTAGGCCTACTATTGAAATAGATAAACGAGGATGTCAACTGAGTCAGAAATTCACAGGTTTCGGATTATTCCCGATTTCTTTCAGGTTTTTAGCTCTCAAAGTAAAAAAAAAAAATGTAATAAAAAAAAATACATAATAATAATTGGAAGTTGTAAATCAACAACAAGGCTTAAACCACATCAGGAGACCACTTTTGAGTTGTAGTTTCCCTTTCATTCAAGTGTGCAGGCACTTAGCACTGTTATTTGGTTAGCAGTGTTTCTGTAGCAGACACGAGGTGGAGTTTGCTAAACAAATGGCCACGGGATTGATGCAAATGATCATGATATCATTCTGCCAGGTAGGCAGAGGCTACTTTAGCATTTCATTGAGAAGGTTTTTTGGGAAAGCCTTTCCATCTACCAGAAGACAGTTAGGCCTATCATTAGCATCTCAATATGTTTCCTGTTCCTTCTTCGTTTCGAAACCTGGATGTTATACTTCATATTATGAGGCATGTCTTACCGTGCTTCAAAGTAGCCAAGCCAAAATATGACCACAGAAATGTCGAGGGGAACATTTCAGAAACCTCGTATGCGCTCTCCTGTTTTATAGGCCTATTTTTTCAAATCAACTTTCCTTCATGTGTTTAGCAGCCAAAGGCATTATCCTAGTCATAGTAGCAACCCATAATAGTTGTTGTATCTTTAGATCTCTAATGGTGTGCACATTGCTTTGCTTAAAATTTGGAGAAATAATGGTTAATTAGCATTTTAACCAAAATATTCTGATCTGTTAAATCAGCCTCATTCATTGATACCTCGAGTAAACTACTTGTGGGGATTAAGAAGGCAGGTTACACAATGCCCACTGAAAAAAACTGTGTATACGTTGGATGCTTGCGTATACCTGCCACTACACCACCGGGTACCATCTGATCTCCTGCAGACATGCATGTGGTGCCCTGTTGTCAGTGAGTTTAACATACTGTACCATAGATGGCTAATCTTGGGGTTGAAATGTAAACGCAGATTTGTTTTGTCTTGTTCGGATCCACAGACTCCTTGTTGGAGCACCCAAGGAGAAGGCAGAGTCTGGCGTGAAGGCCAATGAAACAGGAGATGTGTATACCTGCCCTGTAAACGTTGCCCAATCCGATTGCACCAGGATGAACCTGATTGGCTCAGGTAGACATTGTGTTTTTGCTGTTGTTGCTCAGAGTTGCTAATTCTGCTTTTCAAAAATGTAAGGAAATATTATAGTACATCTGGACTAAGAATAGATACTGATTGTTCCACAAAGGTACTATCCATTTAGAATGGCACAGAGGAAATGTTAATATAAAATCATGTCTTATTGTTGTATTGTTATGAAACCCAAAGCACAGTGATGGTGAGTGGTGTGATATACTGTGACCTTTCAGACCCTGACCTCATTGAGGGTGAGGACAGGGTGGAGGATATGTGGCTGGGGGTAACCGTGGCCAGCCAAAGACAGCCAGGGGGGCGAATTCTGGTGAGTAACTTCTCGTCTGCTTATTAAAGCTTCATTGGTTCAAGAGGCCATCAGTCAATCCTCTGGTGACCCTCCAGACCAGCAACTCTCCTTTCTGAGTTATTGATATGAATGATTATCTCTGGCAACTTTACTGTATCATACTACTTGATTAAATGGCCAAGTATTGAATGACCAAGACAAAGAGGATCACATCTGATTCTCTCTCTCCTTCTCTCTCTCTCTCAGACCTGTGGCCATCGCTTTGTGAAGTTACATGGCGTATTGAAGCTGCGTCAGATGATTGGGAAGTGTTATATCCGTGGTAACGACCTGAACTATAACGAAACAGACATGCACTGGCAGAACCCTGATCAGGTGTGCAGCCACACTAAAGACATCACAGGGGAAGTCATGTGCAACATGGGCATCTCTGCTGCCATCACTGACACAGAGGTCATCGTGGGCGCCCCTGGCAGCTTTGAGTGGCAAGGTAGGGATAGATTTGTTTGAGACTGCAAAAAAATACATCCCACAGGGACAATATGGTCAGTAAGGTTAAGTACAGTCATGACCAAAATGATTGTCACCCTCGATAAAGGACGAGCAAAAAGAAAACTGTATAAAAATACTTTATCAAGGGTGCCAATAATTATGGTCATGACTGTATGTTAGCCTGGTCTGTGTGTGCGGCATGTCAACACATATTGTCATGCTAATCGGGTCAGTTTTTGGTGGTTGTTTCATATTATGTTCTAAAATGTCCAGTGTGTTGTTCTGCTTCTATTTCAGGCAATGTTCATGTCTCCTGGATGAATCCAAATGTCATCTATGACACCAAGAGAAGCAGCTTCCCCAACTTTGGTAATCGACGGCACATTTACATAGGTACTTTTTATTTTATCTCGCTTTACCCAGGAAACGTCTATATACAGATTTGAATCGAACGGGTTTTTAGAGTTAACAGTGAACATGGTGTGTGCGTTTCCTGTTGTCAGTTAACCTATGTTGTTAGTACGTCAGTATGTAGCAGTTAGAACAGAGTGGCTGCATGGCCAGATTTTCTAGATGCCTCTTCCCGATAGCTAAACAGCCGTACCTTCTGCGCATGTGCAAGATTCTCTACTTTACGAACAATTTCTTAAGATTAAGATCAGATCACGTAAGTTAGACATGGTATTTTTTTTAAAAGTTAGTAATAGTATGTTGTTGTTCTTTTCCAGGCTACTCGGTGGCAGAGGGCCGAGGCCTCCTCAGCCAGAGCCAGGACACAGTGGTGACAGGGGCTCCTAAGGATAACAAGGATGACGCCAAAGGCTCGGTCATTCTGACTGTGAAGAAGTCGTCGACGTCAGGGGACGGGGACCAGCTGAAACCCTACCTCACCCTGAGAGGCGAGCAGATGGGCTCATACTTTGGGAACTCCCTAGCCGTGGCAGACCTCAACAATGATGGGTAGAGTATGGATTATAACTTTGTCTTACTTACTCCTCTTAATCCCCACGGGACATAAGTAACATGTTTTAAATCATTAATCTAGCTTATTTTGGAATTAATTTAACTGCAATATCAATTTTTCCTGAATTGATTTAATTGAAATACTATTGGTTGAACCCTGTCAATGAAACAACACTCTTTGTTTACACATTTTCGTAGTTGGATGGATCTGATCGTCGGAGCCCCGTTCTATTTTGATCGGAAGAAGGAGCTTGGTGGAGCGGTGTACGTCTATATGAACGAGAACGGCTCCTTCCGGCAGAACTCCAGCATCATACTCCGAGGCCCTAGAGACTCTGCGTTTGGAATGGCTGTGGCTGCCATTGGAGATGTCAACCAAGATGGCTTTCAAGGTGAAACATTTTAATAAACCAACATTTTCTCACACTCATAAAGAACCTAGGATCGAAAGTCATTAAAGCCGTGGTGTAAGCAGGATAAACACCTCCGTTCTGTACATTAACTTGGAAAAATGAACCTCGCTGCGTCATCCACATTTCCAAGGTAAAGCACAGAACTTCGGCGTTTATCCCCTGACATAAGAAAGAGAGTTCCAAACCTCACTGCCAATAACAGCTAGTTTTCACTTTCCCCCTCCCCACTCAGGCCACACCTAGACAGTCCCTAGCAAAATGAAAAACAATCACAGTAAGGTACTTAACTGTTACCCAGAAAATAATTTGATATTGAGATAAAAACGGCTGCATTGGACCTTTTAATCTCTCAGAAAATAGAGTAGAGTATTTAAGAATAAGCTACATGTATCATTTTACAGCATTGCTGTCCTGAACACTATACAGTAGATCACCATAATGTCTATGACACTGGTATTATAAATCTATCATGTGCCTTTCTGACATGAATCAAAGCAGTTTGAATGGGATTTTGACAACATTTCACTCTCACCAAGTATTGGCTCAGTGCTGAGTGCTGACATTGACTTAAATGGATAGAACATTCCTGACCCTCAGTGATGGAACAAGGCTTTTGAAGACCTTTGTTGGAGACACAAGAGCCTATAATTTCTCTCTCTCCCCCTCCCTCTCTTCAGATTTTGCGGTGGGCGCTCCGTTCCATGGAACAGGCAGGGTGTTCATCTGGACAGGCAGCGCTGAGGGCATCTCTCTGGAGCCCAGTCAGGTATGGAAACACACCCTTAGAAACAGAATCTACGGGTAAATTCATCCTATGGGGCTCGTGGTGAGGAGAGCTGCAGAGCTGAACAGATGAGGAGCGATTTCTGTTGCAACATCTGGTTGTAGTATTGACCTCCCTCTCCTCAGGTGATTGAGGGGGAGGATATAGCTGGAGGTGGGTTCAAGACATTTGGCTACTCCATCAACGGGGGGCTAGATGTGGATGAGAACCGCTACCCCGACATGGTGGTCGGCTCACTGGACGACCGCGTAGCCTTACTGAGGTAGCTAATCACAACAAGGATCTGTTGATGCATTTAGACGTATGTTGTGTTTTCGTCCATCTCAGTTCTCATCCTTCGAACCAGACATATTGTTTAATGCACAGCAAATCTATTGTATCAACCATAAATCCCTAATGTATGGTATATGTTCATGTTGTTATCTATTTGATCAGGGCCCGCCCAGTCATTCACCTCATTAAAACTCTTGAAGTGACGCCAGGGATTGTGGACCCTAAAGACTGTGACAACTGGTAAGATTTTGTTTGGTATAATTGTATTTGGACATAATGATCTCTTTTCAATGCTTGAGGATACTCAATGTTTCAGCAATAGTGATTAAACCCATGTTATGACCCTGAATAGGGAATCCCTGACCATTTGAGTATGTTTTTCTGTGTTTGCAGTGTGGAGGTGGAGGTCTGTTTCAACTACACACTGAGCACTGGGGACAAGGACTTCAGGAAGAACGTCAGTGAGTGTGGTTATGTTACAACATTGTTATTAGATGACCACTGCTCTAACACTAACACTGCTATTTTAGTGTTGATCAGTCATTCAAGTGACCTCATGACAAGATTGCCAACATGTATGAATGTCATTTCCGGAGCTAATGGAATTCAATTTAGCCCATTTAATTACATTTGGTTCAATTGATTTAAATTCAATACAGTTTATTTATCCCCAAGGTACAATTGCAAGCCGAGGATGCATCGCGTTAACATGAGCCCTACAGGGCAATTGTGACTGTTGGTTTCATTTGTGCCTAGCTATTAACTAATTGGTGAAAGTGATTGATTGGCAAGACAGTCCAGCCAATTAGCGCAGGTTGTTCATCAAAAGGGGGAGGGTGTAAATTAGCAAGACATTGTTGGAGTTCGCCTGGCATTTTCCCATACCCCATGTGGACGGAGTTGGCTCATTTTAGACCATTCTCCACCCACCTGGGACACCGGGCCATGCAAAACAAACTCCGCCATTGTTGCCCTTGAACCTATGAGCTTGTCAAGAAACACACACATAACATCTCTAAAAATACGTTTTTTATGACATCACTGGCTTTGTCCCCTTTCCTTTGTAACCAAAATCCTAAATCGAATGACAGATACTTAATATAATTATCTAAATAAATCTTATGTCTGGCGTACAGTATGTACGCAAACACAACTGTTGGTTTCATGTGATTTCAAATGTACACAAAGCCTACTTGCTCTTATTGTTTTTATTCATTGAAGCTACTTTTTTTATTCAAACAATGGGGATAAAATCTGCTAAATGAATGAATAAATAATTTTTATGAAATTCCCTGTAGTATGTATTCTAGCATTTTGTCCCGTGTCCTCTCAGCTGTGAAGTACACTGTGGAAGCCGACCTAACAAGGCACAACCACCGGGTCCGTTTCCAAGACAATGGCCTGGACAGCTACACTGGTTTCTTGTCAATGCCATCTGCCAAATGCAAAACGCTGAGGCTCGGACTAGTGGTAAGGAACTGTCACCGACATAACCTATTGTGACCATGGACTGGCTTTGGTTTTGAATTCATCTCCTCCTCCAGGGTCAAAGCCCTGTATCATTACTGATGATCTGCTTGTTGAGATTTGTTGGATAAATGCTTGAAAATAGCAAAGGGAGTTCCCCTAACCATGTCTCGCTGTCTGTCCTGTAGAGTCCCATCCGAGACAAGGTGGAGCCCGTAGTCTTCTCCCTGAACGTATCCCTCCATGAGGGGCATCCCAAAGCCCGGCAGTCCCTGCAGAACCTGGATGCCTTCCCTGTGCTCAGTGAGGGAAAGGCCAGCCATGTCAAAAAGGAGGTTAGACCTAATGTTTACTCAGTTAATGTTTGATACCAAGGTGCGACTACTCATGATACTGTTTTGAATGTTCCCCTTTACACAGAATCTCCACTATACTATTTGTGTGTGTGCCTCTACAGTTACTGCCCACGCTTTGTACACTGGGGTTTGTTGATAGTGTGTTGATGAAAATAATATTAGTTCCATAGAGAATAAGTATACCTGCTTTCAACTTCTCTCTCTCCCTCCCCTCTTTCTCTATCCCACTCCCTCCCTCACTCCCACAGATTCACTTCCAGAAAGCCTGTGGCCCGGACAATACGTGCCAGAGTAACCTGCAGATGAAGGCAGAGTTTGCCAATGAAGAGCAGACACCTTTTCCCAGGTACAGTCATCAGAGGTCAGGGATCAAAGGTCATGACTAGAGTTATAGGAGGGATAGTTCAAAGTGTCATTAGCTATATGATTGGTGGCTTGAGAGGAACGTAAACCATAGAGGTTGACTTTGAATAATGTAAGTCGTTTTTAGAGTGACCAAGACATCAAATCAAAGAGAAAATGTCATCTTTGTTAACTCTGTTTGTTGTGAATGTCCCTGTACAGCCATGATGGTCACCAGATCCTCCAGTACAGCGCCAGTGTCAAGAAGGTCATGTTGGTCGTGGACGTGAACAACTTCCAGTCGCCAGGGAAACCGGCGGAGGACGCTCACAATGCCATGCTCAACGTCACCATTCCCCCGTCGCTGATCTACTCAGCCTTTCGCTCAAAGGTAAGCCTGCTATGCTGTGCTACACTGGTGTCTCTCTATGGTGTGATAGGGTGAAATTGCCCCTAGGTGCTGATCTTGAGTCATTTTAGCATATTCTCTTCTATTGGTTAACGTTTTGGATTGAGGGTAGGGAAGCTGATCCTAGACCTGTGCCTAGGGGAAACTTCACCTCGGAGCCTCTATTATGGTGCATAACAGAGTTAATTAGCTAGAAGGCTAACAGTTCTATCACTCCCATTGTTTTGCACGCAACGATGCTAATGCTAAGCTACGGGTAAGTAAACAACCACATCTTTTTGCTTCTCTGATTGGTGATTTATAGATACGATTACTTGCCAAGTTGTCCCAAAAATGACTAGTCCCTCTCTCCTCATGAAATGGTTGCCTATGTTCCACAGAGCAACAGCCCAGCCATCAAGTGTTCGGCAGAGGATATGGTTGTACTGTGTGAGCTGGGGAACCCATTCACCAGCAACCAGGTGGTAGGTTCTAGTTTAAACTAGTACTCTCCACTACTTCGTCTGGGCCACAAGTGAGATAGGAACATGGTACCATATATAGGGTTTTAAATGTGGATTTCTACCACGTTCTGTTTTCCAGGATCAGATCCAGATCATCTTTCAGACGTCTGAGATCAGCCTGGACACCAGAGAGATTCGCTCTACGTTGCAGCTTTCTACGTAAATGTCCCTCTCTTCTATGTACACTTCCTACTGCCATTACCTACGTACATCATCCCTCATCACAGCATTGCTTCTGGACTGACCCAGCTACAATCGTCTGTAACATTTAATTGCTTCTCAACCTTTGTCCTCTCTCAGATTGAGTAAACAGAGCAATCTACAACCGCTGCCTCTTGTCATGGCGGTGGAGTATACACTGGATGCGTCTTTTGCACTGTAAGTTATTGGTTTTGAGTCATTTTAAGGGCATGTTTTGATTATAGGTATTAGGTAGCCCCATACTGTATATCACAGGGATCTGATTCAGTGTTACTGCCTCTATTCTAGTGCCCAGTACACAGGTCACACTCACTTCAGTGGGGAGATCATGGGAGAATCGGGCATGAAGACTGCCAGCGACGTCGGAAGTCCTGTGGAGTTCACATTTAAGGTTGTTTTTTTGTTTTTTTTTACCTAGAAAACAATCCTTGCTAGAATCTCTGAAGGTCCTAATTTTTACCTATGATGCCTCTCCTCATAGGTGAATGTTTTTGGGAAGCCACTGGTTAACCTTGGAAACCTGGAGGTGGAGTTTGATTGGCCCTGGGAGGTAGCCAATGGCAAGTGGCTGCTGTACCTGACGGAGATCCAGACCAAAGGGACGTCAGACTCTCACTGTGTGCCTCCTGGAGCCATCGTCAACCCACTCAAACTCATGGTAAACCTGTTGGGAGTATTACCAGGGCTATTTCAGTGGTGTTTTGTTTATTCAGAATCCCAGTAGCTGGTATATTAACATTAATGTGTCCCAATTGTATGGTTTCGGATGGAAATCTCAACTTCAGGTGCACAGTTGGTCATGTTGTTGTCAATATGACACCTAAAAAACAGCATTTTTAAGTTCCAAAATTATAACACTGAGTTATGAGGTCTGTGCCTTTTTGTCTGTTTTCCTTTTCCTCATAGTTACCAGAGAGCAAAGCCAGGAGGAGAAGGAAGCGAGAGGAGGGCTCCACAGAGGAGGTGCACCCCAGAGAACTCCAGGCCTCCCTCAATCTGAAGGGAATTCGCAAAAAGTCCTTTAAACTGGTGAGGCCCGACCCACCATCTTATACATAAGCCTATGACCTGAAGCATTGAATTGTCTCCCTGAGCCAATACCTAGGCGTTTGGCTTAGTGGGCTAATGCTCTCCCCTGGTGAGCAGGAGACCTGGGTTTGAACCCCGTCGGTCACATTATGCACTCAACTGAAATGTGTATTCCCAAATAGTGTACTGGTGCTAACTTCCTTTCAACTGCTGTTGTCTGTAGGACTGTGTCACGGGCACTGCTCACTGTGTGAAATTCATCTGCCCTCTCCGCAACATGAACAACACTGCGACAATCATTGTCAAGGCCAGAGTGTGGAACAGCACCATGATGGAGGTAAAGTCACCAAAGCACAGTGGTCTAGTCTTAATGTGAACTTTCTCCTCAGCTTCATTAGAGTGGCTGGAATGGGTGAAACAATAAAGTCCTGAAAATGTGTTGTGTTTCCATAGGACTACAGGGAAGCGTGGCGGGTGACCGTGAATGGCAAGGCCACACTGAAACTGGTCACAGACAAACCCACCATCAGGATGAACACTGAGAGCACAGAGGTAATGACGCCATACTAGTCATACTGTAACAAAAGCTAGGCGACATCCATACTAATTTAAAGGCCATGATGATTACTGTATGATGATGATGATGATGTTGATACATGATAGAGGAGGAATATACAGAATAATAATTGAGGATACACTTTTACATATAGCCTAAATGCAGACATAGTTAATGTCCTCTGTTTGATATCCCCCTGTGTAGTTCACCCTGAATATAGACCCAGAGCTGGGGGAGGAGGCTACGTACCAGGTCCCCCTGTGGATCATCATCGTGTCTGCTGTCGCTGGCATCCTCCTTCTGGCCTTCATCATCCTCCTTATGTGGAAGGTAACGATCCAGTATATCATTACAATGGTCTGCCAGTTAGGTCCAATTGAACAAATATCCTGCACTGACATTAGCAGCAAGAGGAGAATGGAGATTCGATTTCGCCTCCAACAACAAATCCAAACAAACTGTTAGATGGTACGCGTACCTCGAGACTTCTACTGTCCACTGGTTCAAAAGGTCTACCTTTTTGGATCCACAATGGATCCTGTTTGACTTGTTATTCTGACCGCCTTCCCCTCCTCAGTGTGGCTTCTTCAGGAGGGCCAGCACCAGGGAGATGTACGAGGCCAAGGCCCAGAAAGCTGAGATGAAGACCCAGCCGTCGGAGGTGGAGAGGCTGACTGAGGAGTAGTGAGGCCCCCCTGTGGGCCTCTGGAACAATGCACTGGGTTTCCTCGGTAAAATAATAGTCCTTCCGTCTGTCACTCCTTTCAGCTTCCAACGGCTTTTTGCAGCTTGCAGTGGCTTTCCTTAACTTCAGTCCTCCTCTCTTGCTGTCAAATTATAAATGATTTAATGGTTTCTCTTAATCGAGAGGTTCTATCCACAGGGGAAACAGCATTTCAGAGGCTGTGACTTGTCTGATTGACTTGCATATGTTTATTTAACTCCTTTTCTAACCCTTTCTCCATTGCTAACTATTTAGTCTCTTCTACCTAACCAGCTTTGCCGAGCGTGAGTCTATTGGTTGTGTGGTGATTTGATCATATATTTCACATATCTCATGATACCCGTGTTGACATTAGAAAGCGGTCAAGTATCTAAACAACAGCGGGACTGAGATTGCGTCACAAAATTTATACCGGTGGCCCCAATAGTAGAAATACTTTTCAAAATAACATGATAATACCCAAACGTCTACGCTTTTCAAATATTCACTTTGTGTCGTCTACCATTGTCCCACAGTGTGGCTTTTTCAAGCGGTCCAACCACTTCAAAATGATGCCAATACACCAGGGAGTGAAGATTGGCAAAGAGGAGCGCTACCAGGTAAATGAGGGATTCCTCATCGAGGAGCCAAATCCCAATAAAAGAAAGAAGCACTGGATCACAAACTGGACTGAAATGCAGCATTACTACTGACTGATACCTTCAACACTACCACTACTCTTATTGAGAAGCTCCATCTCAATATGCATTGGCTGGGCGCTATGTCTGGATTTGTGGACATTATTGGGAACAGGACTGATGGTGTTATGACTGCCACATTCCTTATAGTGTACAAGATTGAATGCTCTGGACCGAAATGTTATTTTCAAGAATTGTACTGTTAATGTTAGTTGTTTTGATGTCAACAAGATTATACACTGAGGGTACCAAACATTAAGAACACCTTCCTAATATTAAGTTGCACCCCCCCTTCTGCCCTCAGAACAGCCTCAATTTGTTGGGGCATGGACTCTACAACGTGTCGAAAGTGGTGTTCCACATGGATGCTGGCCCATGTTGACTCCAATGCTTCCCACAGTTGTGTGAAGTTAGCTGGATGTCCTTTGGGTGGTGGGCCATTCTTGGTACACACGGGAAACTGTTGAGCGTGAAAAACCCAGCAGCGTTGCAGTTCTTGACACAAACCAGTGCGCCTGGCACCTACTACCATACCCTGTTCAAAGGCACTGAAATATTATGTCTTGCCCATTCACACTCTGAATGGCACACATACACAATCCATGTCTCAATTGTCTCAAGGCTTAAAAATCCTTCTTTAACCTATCTCCTCCCCTTCACCTACACTCATTGAAGTGGATTTAACAAGTGACATCAATAAGGGATCATAGCTTAAAATTGTATTCACCTGGTCAGTCTATGTCATGGAAAGAGCGGGTATTCTTAATGTTTTGTATACTCAAATGTGCTTTTTTTGTATGTTGATTGTAAAAGACTAATATGAAACAGTTTTAGATTTGCTAAAAGCTCTTTATTTTTTGTCTTACGATTTGATCTTTCCAAATGGAACAGACTGATATTTGCACGTCCTGTCATTTTGTACTGTGGTTTGAATAGAAATGCTTTCAAAACTATTTGAAAACTATGCTTTTAAACTAGTATGTGATTTGTTTACATTAATTTTCTGATGTATTACACTGTTGTTGAGTGATGGATGTAAATGTGCCAATAGAAAGTACAGTATGTTTGATCCCAGTGGCCTAATTCTGAGGAATGGATCAGAGATCGACTGATGAAGTGGTTCACACAGTAGTGTTCCAAGGCACTTACTGCCACTCCTGAACCAAGAAGAAAGGAACATGGAGAAGTTTCAATCACAGAGAATTGTGAGGTCGGGGTCATTTCAAAACGTTCAATGTACATGTATTGTAAACTACAGGTCTAATGGTTTGGTCGTTGTCTGATTGCTTTGTTTGTGTGTATTCTGTAAAATAATATGATCAGTCTAGAAAATAGGAGAGAGTTCTGAAATTATAGTTTTACTCTAACTATCAATGGCATACACCATATTCATTTGGGACTGGGAGCACTGTGCTTGGCTGTTAACTGTATACATGTCTTTGTTAGTATGTGACATAGTGAAATTAGGTATTCCCACATGAAAAAAATACTATAGCATATGTACTATGTTATAAATACTACGGTATTCACTCAAGTGTTTGAGGACTTTACTGTAGTATTCACTGTTGTGTTTACTGTAGTATTTACAGTTAACTATCATATAAATATTGTAGTATATAGCATTTACTGTAGTGTTTTGCAGGCATAACTGTAGTATTTACTATAGTGTTTTTGTTTTATTCTCTTTTACAATGAAGCAGAGGCTTTCTCCTTCAGGAAACCTCCTGGAGCACTACTACATTTTCCATAACCTATTTGTATCTGAATGGATAGTAACCTGTAGGGGCAAAATATATGGTCTATATTTGGCATTTAGGTTTCTCATTTTTTCAGTGGCAC
Organism: Oncorhynchus keta; assembly: GCF_023373465.1. Taxonomy (NCBI): domain Eukaryota; kingdom Metazoa; phylum Chordata; class Actinopteri; order Salmoniformes; family Salmonidae; genus Oncorhynchus; species Oncorhynchus keta. The sequence continues at coordinate 7,073,038 of NC_068425.1, forward strand.
AAATTACGATATGGAGGAAGGGAATAGATATTTGCAAATGAAATACTGTAGCATTTACTGTAATTCAAAAAGTGTAGTGTTTTTGCATACATTACTGTAGTATTTTACAGTATACTACAACATTCTATAGTAAGTTCTACACATGATCAAGGGATACTACCGTGTGTAGTATAGTATACTACAGTTTGCTATAATTATAGTGCAAGTACTGTAGTATTATTTAGTAAGTATGTACTGTAGTAATTTATAGTAAATTGTGATGTTTTTTAATGTGGGTTGATTAAAAAAAAGTGAAGTGTGAGCATACAAAGCTCCCTAAAGGACAGCTATTAACAGCTGGTACGTGGTGTGGGAATTGGGGGCCAATTGCCTGAGTGCAGTTTAATGCTATTCTGTTGTCTCTGTTTGTAGTTATTTGTATAGCGTCTCTGATGCTTTTTTCTATGTGTATACTCAACCATTATGGTTCTATTCATTATTGTTTTTTTCTGGTGTCTATTTCTGTACCTCATTTATATTAAAGTATTTTTACATGCTGTATGTTCTTTCTACACTATCATTTATAACACTACAGGTCCCCTGTACACAAAATTGATGTACCGGGGACCTTTATTTTGAAGGCTCAATATACATACATTTCACCGGAAATGATTCCCCAGTCAGAGGTTAAATTACCTCTCAATGTAAACAAGCGAACTGTCGTAAAATTATCTGAGAGTTTATGAATGAAAAGAAAACGGACATTGTTTTGGTGTCATCTGTGCTGTGTGGAAAGTGACCGCGCAGAGGTGACCACACACACACTTTGGAGGCAGGATCAAGTTAGCTAACAACTTGTAGCCAGCCGGAGTTAACCTTTATTTAACTAGGCAAGTCAGTTAAGAATAAATGTGTATTTACAATGACGGCCTACCCCGGCCAAACACGGACGACGCTAGGCCAATTGTGCCCCGCCCATGGGACACCCAATCACGGCCGGATGTGATACAGCCAAGGTAACGTCATAACTCTGTTAGGGTGGGTATAATTTGGAACGTTCCAACAGGAAATCTGTTCTAAAAAAGTAAAGTACAAGGTTGCCAACAAACAACGCATACGAAGTAGCACGATCAACTCACCACGTAGCTTATTCTCAATGTTTGTCTATGGGCTACCAGAGTGAGGACAGACATTTTCGGAATAAACGTGGTGAGTGAAAGATTGAATTATATAGCCCTCTCCCTACCCGGTGTCTTATTTCACCGCTATACAACTCTGTATGCGGTGTTTGTGGACAACCTTGTTATTTACGTTTACGTTTATTTACATTTAAGTTTTTGGAACAGATTCTTGTTGGAACGTTCCACAAATTATACATCTAGGCCTATCTCCCTATTGTAAAAATATAAAAATACACTGTACAAAATGATTTATTCACAGAATTGTTAAAGCTACTGTAGCGTAATAGCTACAGCTAAAGTTAACTAGCTAACTAACTAGTAGACCTGGTATGTCGCGCAACAAGTTCCCTCTGCCGTCTTTAAAAAATACATGTTTTACCCATGTTTAGTGACTAGTTTCAATATACTTTACTTTCGTAACTCACCAAAGTAAAGTTGTTGCTCTATTGCAGGCAAACCTTTCTCTGAATGCGTCAATGACTGTATATGAAGGTATGCATAGTAGACGCCTGGCTCTGGTCCGTGCGCATGCGTTGGATGTACTCGCAGCTTGCAGTGCGTGGACCAGAGTTTGATAACTTACTTGGCTAATCATTTGTAAGACTCTCTAGCCTGAGAACTATGACCACGCGTTGGGCTCATACTAACCACTGGGAGAAACACATTTCAGATCTTTCCTGAAGTTGAAACTGTGCTCTGAGGAAGAGGTGGCGGAATGGCGACAACCACAGTCTGACAAGTGCTGAGGTGCTGAAGAGGAGAAATGTGTCAGTGGATATCATTGACAAAGCTGTTTGAAATATAGGCCACTCTCATCAGCTCTAAACATGATCAAATAGGAGTTGCAAGTGGAGTATGGAGACTACCATGTGCATGCCTCTGTGGACTCTTGCATTTGCCCCAGCTTCAATTCTGCTACAAGTCAGTTGCGTGACACACTTGATCTGCTGATTCATACAGTGTATTTGAATGTTATCACCAGAAATAATTTGTTTAGGTGTGTTCCTCATTTGTCCATTACAGATTATACCACAAGCTTTTCAAAGAAGCATGGGTTGCATCGTATGTATAGAACAAGATTGATGATTTTCACGAGAATCTGGATAACTACAATGAAGAAGAATGTTCACCAGAATGTTATGTTTTCGGTGTGTTCCTCAATAACTGAATAAATCCACAATTACGCAACATTATCCCTGACAGGCAATATAGAAGACTAACAATCTGGTTGTCTGATGGTTGTAATTCTCTCCTACAATAGACTGGCAACGTGTCTGAGGACACTGTTGAAATCGAGTGTGCTCCCGTTTCTGATGTAAACGGCTCCGGTATATCTACAATATCACCACAATATATCTGATATTAAGTGAAGGGCTTCAATTGAAGACTGTATACCTATAACTCATTTGGTAATCTGAACGATGGTTGTAATTCTAATACTATGGTTGTAATGCTCTCCAAGGTACATCTGGAAAACCAGCTGAGGGGGCGACGTTAGAGGAAGACTGGATGGAGATCTTTGAAAACCTCAAAAAGAAGATGAGGGATGATCTTGTGAGTTTCAGGCCTAAAGTAGCATCCTTTATTTCCAGCTTCAAGAAGATGAAAACAGACAGTGAACTCATATGAACTATCAAACTTTGGCAAAACCAACCCTGGACCAACAGCAAAGTTTCGCCAGGGACACGCACGCCCTGCAAAGAGCTCCATAGGAGAGCGTGGACATGGCACATGCTGCTGGAAGAGGAAGGCACCCCATTGAATGTCTGTGTGTGGAATAACACATGGACATAGGGAGTACTACACAAAAAAAGCAAGTCAACATCAGTGGCCCCATGTGCCCATCATCCACCTGCTCACCATCTGTGACCTTCAGTGCACTAGCGCTCTGCCCTCAAACACCCCCCATCTGCCTACCAGCTCTGCCCTCAAACACCCCCCATCTGCCTACCAGCTCTGCCCTCAAACACCCCCATCTGCCTACCAGCTCTGCCCTCAAACACCCCCCATCTGCCTACCAGCTCTAGGTCAACTCTGCCTTGAACAAAACCAGTGGCTATTTCAATGCATTGTGGCCTCTACAACACTAGAACCAGTGGCTATTTCAGTATTGCATTCTTGCCTTTTGGTTTTTACGTTCATTCAATGCAAGACGTTTCTGCAATTGAATATGTTTTGGAAATTGATTCCATGTTGATGGACCATCAGACTTTAAAAAGCTGTTCTTCCAACCCAGTTGTAGATCTACAGGCCTATACTATCACTGAACCAAAACAGTAGTTGTCATGACTTTGCCGAGTCTTAAATATAAAATGCTTATTTATATTTTTTTATATACCGGTGTACACTACCATTCAAAAGTTTGGGGTCATTTAGAAATGTCCTTGTTTTTGAAAGAAAAGCCCCATTTAAAATAACATCAAATTGATCAGAAATGCAGTGTGTAGACATTATGTTATAAATTACAATTTTTATTGTCGATTTTTTAAAATAGAATATCTACATAGGCGTACAGGCCCATTATCAGCAACCATCACTCCTGTGTTCCAATGGCATGTTGTTTTAGGTAATCCAAGTTTATAATTTTAAAAGGTTAATTGATTATTGCGTCTTCCCGAAACATGACCCGCCAAACCGCACTTCTTAACACCCACCCGCCAGCCACACCAATGTATCGGAGGAAACACTGTTCAACTGACTACCGGGTCAGCCTGCAGGCACCAGGCCTGCCACAACGAATCGCTAGAGTGCAGTGAGCTTAGTAAAGCCGCCCCTAATCCGATCACGCCCGGGTTGTGATACAGCCTGGGATCAAACCCGGGTCTGTAGTGACGCCTCTTGCACGGCAATGCAGTGCCTTAGACTACGGCGCAACTCGGGAGGCCTTATATATATATATATATATATATATATATATATATATATTGTGTGTTTGTGGTATGTGGACATTAGGACTTGGTTAGTAAATATACAAATGTAGCATTACAGTAAATGTGTACAGAAAATAAGTCGGCACACCCTAATGTCCTCTACATTAGACATTTATAAACAAGCTCTTATTTAATGTGAAGAAATTATACAACTTTTTGAAAACACCCCAAGCTATTCCTGAGATACTTCCTTAGTAAAAACTATTTTAATTTCAAACTCACAAAAATTGTAATTACACACACACAACTTCGTTTTACCATAAAATGTGGTAATTGTGATTGGCAGCCAATTTGAAGAACCAGTAAGAGAAAGTTAGCAAATTCACACGCCGAAACACGTGATATCATTGAAAAGCCCTGAAACTCTCAAATGTGCAACAGGACTGAACAAAGTTTTTTATTTTTTTTAAAGTATGACGTCAATGATACGGACCAATAAATAATGTTCATTGGTGTGGACAAAAATGAGTTGCTGGGTCTCAGTAAATGAGACATATCGTGGGGAACTTTTATTTTGAAGTTGTGTTACACTGGGCTTTTAAACACGGCTCGTGCAATCCAGTATCCTTGGAAGGTCCCTACCTTAAAACACAGATATAACAAACATATTTGCTATCCTTGCTAAAACCCTAACCTTAAACCCAAATCCTTACCTCATTTTCACATTCAATGGTGTTGAGACGTCCCAACTAGCCTAAATAGTACCTTCCTTACCCAAGTTGTCATGGTGACGACGTGTGTTTGAGGACGGACACGGACTTGCAGCAAGAGCATCAGGCTACAGCACAAACAACATACCAACCACAACGTCCTGATATTAAGATTGTTCATCAAAATAATACTAGCTAGCTAACCTAAAGCTCAGGTAAGTTCACCACCGCGCTATCAATGAAAGAAAATGTAGTTTATAAAGGTTTCTATCTGGCAACACAGTTGGAGTTGATTCTCCAAGCAGTTCTGAGACGTATAGCCAGCCTGAAGACACAACGTGGAATTGGAAAGAATTCATAAACGTGTTTGGATCAGAAACATTTCCTCTCAAGACCTCTTCACGCCAGAATGTTAAATAAAATGTATTTATTTAACTGTGTGCTTGGTCCTTTTGAAGGTAGGGATGTAAGACATTCACAAGAATGTGTAATAACTTTTCAAAGCCCTGGAAAATGAGTGCATTCAAGTTTCTATCACCTGAAGCATGTGCACAATAGGAAAATACATGCATTCATACTTGCCAAGCTCGTGCATGTGTTTAACCACTAAGCAATCACTGGTTGATTCAACCACCGTTTCCACTCCATTAAAATAAAATGACATTCAACCACTGTGCCCAGTGGGTGCAAGGTCCTATGCATGCTTCCGGGGATAGACATCTGAAGTCACTACTGCATTGACAAGTTGATTTAATCATTCTTTCCTGTGGATATTGTCTCACATTCCTACCTGCAAAAAGACCGCACGGACAACCAGTAAAGTAAGTTCAAATATAATTGTATTCAACATTCTGGCTTGTAGAGCTTGTGATAGGACATTTTACAAACAAAGATATGACATTAATCTCAGACTGAACCAGAGGTACAGTATCACAGTCTGATTGTCAGGCAATTCTGAGTACATTGTCTGTGTCACAGAACTAAAAAGAGATTCCATTGGTTCACTGGTCATGTCTTGTCTCACAGGATGGATGATTCTCCTGAGGTTTTAAACTTCTCAGCGCTGGAGCGGGAGTTGCAGTCTGCTGTAGAAGCAGACAAGAAATATCAAAGAGAAAATGATGCAAAGTTCCGTGCTCTACACCAGAAGGTCGGAACGTATGAGGAGTTTAGGTGAGATGGCTAGGTTGATTCTCTTTTCAATGTAACATCCTACACACTTGTTTCACAAATGAATAGACAACATATGTACTATGTTTTTTCATCATAAATGATGTCCCATTAGAATTTAAATGTTGTCTTGAAACAATGAAGTCCAGACAGCAGACAGTTTTATGGTTTGTTTTGACCATCAATCCTCTCAGGGACATAGTCCTGGCATCCCACCTGAAACCACTGGACAGGAAGGATAAAGCTGGAGCTCCTCGCAAACAGCCATGGAATGCTCTCGCCTCCACTGACAAAGGGCAGAACCAGACTAGCTGTGATGGAATAGGCCTAAAGGTTAGACTTCTGCCACCACACACCAACACAAATATCTCTCCATTCTAATATCAGGATTATGTGAGTGGTGCTGCGCCACCTTGTGGACTGGCTGCACCACTATGTCATTTTATTATATTTGAAATGTAATTTAAGGCCATGCACCACACCATAATAGGTTGTTTTTCTTCTTCTCTAGATTGCTGTTAAAAATCCTGGGGATAACCCTGGATATGGAGTCCTAGTTTTATATTAGACTGGATATATTCATAGTATAGGGCAGGGATGTTACCACACAGGCATGTAAAGCATATTAATGCAATCTGATGAACAAACAATCTCATTAAATTAGTAATTGACACACAATTTCTCCTATATGTTATTTTGAGCCTCAGTTGTCCGAGTTCCAGCCCAGGACAGCATCAGAGTTCAGCCGGGACTGGCGCAGGTTCGGCACTGAAAACCCAGAAGATAAATACAGCCTCCTGCTCTCCCTAGGTGGAGAGGGCCTTCGGAACATCTTCAGGGCTGAGGTGGGGTTCGGACTACTGGGGGAATTTCTTGTGTTCCTTTCCAGTGGTCTCCAGCCTGGGGATGAGGCCATGGTGATAGGGATCCTGGAGGGGCTGTCCAAGACCCCCAGGTTTGGCCTCAATGTGTGCCTCCTGAGCCGGGCTGAGAGAGAGGCATGTGGAGAACTGTTTCAGAACCTGAGGAAAGCATCAGCAGCAGGGAATAGCAGTGTCAAAGGAGCCAAAGGGGATGTCATTGTCCATGGAAGTAATGTGGAAGAGATTAAAGAGGCACAAGATGCTGAGCCAGAGACTCTGTTTCCAGGACAGACCAGCGAGGCTGCCGGAAGAAGCAGTGATACTGAAACTTTAAATGGTATAATGCAGTTGTATGGGGTTCAAACGGTCTCTCCTCCTCAGTAAGAAACATTACACAAACCCATATTGGACTTATTGTTTTCAGAAATAACAATGACTGTTACTATACATTGTAGAGCTTTATGTGGTTGCAAAAACTTTAATATTGTTTGTTTGTTCTTTATTCTGGAATGTATAATATGTATAAGTTATATGAAGGACAATGTTCACTACCATGCAATGCAGTGTCAAAGTGAAATGACAATAACTGCCATGGTAACCAGAGAATCTCTTTGTGGATCTCTGAACATTCTAGAATACGTAATGGCCCTTTCATAGCATATCTAGATAGACTAAGAATAACTTGAAGAGGACAACGATGGGGCGAGGGACATGATGATCCCTTTAAAACACATGTCCCTGTTGCTACTCCTCCTCCAGACCCTCTCTTTCTCCCTACTGTCTACCTATGAGGCCCCTGAAGACAAGGAGGACATTTTTGCCAGTAGGGCCTGTCCTGCCTTCCTTGTGTTTGACAATGCTGCCTATTTGGTTGACATGACCGTGGAGCTGCCCTGTCACTGTAAGCCTGAGGAGGCCCACTCTGTGGTATGGTACTACCAGAAAAAGCTGGGCAGCCCGGACACCAGGGCCCTCACTGACTTCCAGGGCACCTCTGTGGTGGACTCATCCAAAGTGGGCCGGGGAGGGGACCTCCGGAGTAGGTTCTCTATCCGCCTCTTCAGCCTGCTCATCTTTAGGGCCCAGGAGGAAGACTCGGGCCACTACCTCTGTGGGACGACCAAGGGGGACTTCTTCTATGGTTATGACGTGGACGTCCAAGAGGCTCACAGGGTGTCCTTTCCCTGGAGTCGTGCCCAGAGACGGGGGAGAGCAGCAGCAGTGGCGGCGAGGGCAGCTTCGAGATCCAACCAGGATCTTCCACTCTACCAAGTGTTCACCAGCTTCTGGCCGTGGTCCGTGTGCGACCGCTGTGGCGTGCGGGGTGAGCAGACCCGCGTAGGACTCTGCTACGTGAAGAGCGACTACCTCCACGTGCGCTACAGGTGGACATCTCAGACGGTGGCCTCTTGCGGCTCCTCCGCTGTACCCCAAAGGTTTGGCCTCACCCAGACCAACCACCAGGGGGCAGAGCTGGGGGTGCGGAGCTGCCAGGTCCCCTGCCCCCCCAAGTCCATCCCCCAGCCAGAACACCAGGCCCTGCTGGAGTTCCTGGGCTACAACGAGCCAGCAGCTCATGGGGTCCCTGTCTACTACCACAACCACCCAGTGGACACCCCACTCATCCTCTCCTGCCCTGGAGCCAAACCTCAGCACGCGGTAGCCTGGGACCAAGGCTCTAGGCCTCTGTATCGCTCCCAGTACATGGAGGGTCTGAACGTGACCTTCCGTCTGTTCATAGACACAGGCCACCACCTGCACTTCAGCCCAGCAACACAGGACGACAGAGGGTCCTACTACTGCTGGATCCAGGGGAAGAGGGCTGCTGAGATCAGGCTGGGGGTTTACTACCGTCTGGGCCGCAAGCGTCTGCTCTCTGACCCTGAGTCGCTCTATGCCCTGAGGATTATTCTCCTCTGCTATGGAGGGATGACTGGGGCATTTGTTTTGATAGTGCTGTTGAAGTATACATGGCGCACAGTAAGACCAAAAGTAGTCAAATACTAGAAATCTGCTTGCCACTTGATGAGATTTCTTTTTGAGTTATTTTGAACAAATCATTTTGTGAAATGTTTGGTTGTCTTTACATCCAATTTGTCTAAATCTTAGCTAAAGAAATAAAGTGTGTTAATAAAGTGTGCTCATGATGTAGGAATGTGTGTCAAAAAAACGTATGTAATTGCCTACCCTATTAGATTTTTGCCTTATGGCCAATAGGTGGCACTAGTGCTGCATGCATTAGCCTGGATGTCAATGCGGACACTATGACGCCGACAGACAGCTCGTAGCCTATTTATTACTTTTTCATTTAAGACATGTTTTACCGTAGGCTAAACTGACATGCATACCTTTAAAAAAAGATTGATTGCCATTACTCACTGGTTTTAAGGAGGTAATTTAGGGATCAATTCCATACATTAGGCCTATTTATTATGCGCTATTATGTGATATTCCGCGGCAGGTTCACATAGATACAACATCAAAGGCTTTTTGCGTTGCGTTGCACACACCATCAGCAGCTACGCCTTGCAAAATGTCAAGGCGTTGCAGAAAGAGGAAGATCAAGTGAGCTACACGACACACACAGCCAAGTGGTAAGTAAAACAGCTTCTCTTTTTTGGTAACGCAAGTCGGGAGATTTTCCAGCCCTACTTTTGGTACTGCTTATGCAAAGTTATGATGTCTCTGAGTGGTGGACTTATAAAGTGAAACATTTCTTTCAGGTAACAAGTTCCCACAAGGGTCTCGCAGAGAGGTTGAAGTCGCCACGGGGTTCCAAGGAAGAGAGTTGCGCGAAAAGGGTCGTCATGAAGGACCAAAGCTGTACTGATGAAATTACACAAATCTTCCAAGAGGCTGCGCCGGCGAGACAAGCCCTGTTGGACAACTACAACAACCTGATGAACGTGGCCGAATACTGCGAGAATAACTACCTGCAGGTGAGATGGAAGTTTAGTGCAGACACACATTTAGGACACAGACTAAGTTATACCGTAGCTAGTAGACATGGCATAGCCTATCAATTAATGTGTAGTTTAACAAATAGCCCACAGTACCGTTACTTTCACAGAAACGAGAATAGACTATTCAAATCAAGGTCCTGCATCATGCATCAATCCAGCTAAATAGGGAAAGAGAATGGTTTATCTCTCAGCTCATTTCACAACACAACTGTTTTCACACAGTGTAAAAAAGTATGTGGACACCCCTTCAAAGGAGTGGATTTGGCTATTTCAGCCACTCCTGTTGCTGACCGGTGTATAAAATCGAGCACACCGCCATGCCATCCACACAGAAAAACATTGGAAGTAGAATGGCCTTACTGAACAAGTCACTTCGTAAAATGCCTGCCCTGCTAGAGCTGTTATTGTGAAGTGGGAACGTCTAAGAGCAACAACGGCTGTGAAGTGTTCGGCCACACAAGTTCACAGAATGGGGCCGCTGAAGCCCGTAGCAGGTAGAACGCATCTGTCCTCGGTTGCAAACTGCCTCTGGAATCAACATCAGCGCAATAACTTTTCGTCAGAGCTTCATGAAATGGGTTTCCATGGTCAAGCAGCTGCACACAAACCTAAGATCACCATGCACAATGCCAAGCGCCAGCTGGACGGTGTAAAGCTCGCCGACATTGGACTCTGGAGCAGCGGAAACGTGTTCTCTGGAGTGATGAATCACACTTCACCATCTGGCAGTCCGACGTTATGATTCTGGGTTTGGCGGATGCTAGGACAACGCTACCTGCCCCAATGCATAGTGCCAACTGTCCCTTTGAAGAGCTCTTTTTGGTTCCAGGTAGAACCATTTTTTGTTCCAGGTAGAACCCTCTGTGGAAAGAGTTCTACCTGGAACCAAGATGGGTTCTTCAAAGGGTTCTGCTATGGGGACAGTCGAAGAATCATTTTAGGTTTGCGATGGAACCTTTTTTTCAAAGAGTGTACACTCTTAGATGTCAAGGTGCCTGGAAGAACCTTTTGGGTCGCCACACCGGCAGAACCTTTTCAGTTTAAAAAGTTTCTTTGAGGAACCCCTGTGTAAAGATTCAAACCGGGACCTTTTTGTGACCTTTTTAAAACAAAATACATTGTAGGTGTGGCAGCCTATCAGATTGGAGTCGTGGCTTTCCGATAGTTATTTTTGGTCACATGTTAGCGTAAATGTCATTCCTGTTCATAATGTTAAGTTTGTAAACTGCAAATTAAAATGTCCCTTGAATATTTATGCATATTACAAATATTGTAATATAATATATTAACTTTGCTGAGTTCATACAGTAATAAAGTGGTAACTACCCCAACTTTGGGATTTACATAGGCTCATCCCTCTGTTAGCCTCATTGAAGCTATACAACTGCCAGTGTTCAACCTTAACATGTGATAACAATACAATAGAACAGATGAACAGGACTGACATTTACTCTAACATGCTGACTAGACCCGGCACACGGGCGCATGTTGATTTAGTCCATCGACAACAGACGCGATCAGGACACGCAGGTTGAAATGTCAAAACGAACTCTGAACCAACTATGTTAATTTGGGGACAGGTTGAAACACATGAGACATTCATGGTCATTTAGCTAGCTAGCTTGTTGCTAGATAATTTGTCCTGGAAAATATAAACATTGGGTTGTTATTTTACTTGAAATGCACAAGGTCTTTTTTTTCTGGATCTTAGTAAAAAAAATTGACCCATTTTGATTCACACAAAATCATGTTCTGGCTACCAGACGCTTGTTGACACGAGCGAGCAGTTTGGATTAAGTTATTGAATAACATGTATGTGTACGTTTATTTTTACAATGCGCATGCAATGTGGCTGGTGTGGTCAGCATGTAACGGGTGGCCCCCAAAAATATATATCTCCACTCAAGGGTTCCTCCATAAATGCCGTGCTACGCTGAACCATTCAAGGTTCCTCCAAGAACCCATCAAGTAACCAAATGTGCAAATATGAACCATGACTAGAATCTCCAGGGTTCCTTGAATCACCACTAATTCTAAGAGTGTAGTCTACCACGTGGCCAAAGTGGTTCCTAATTCAGCTTCTTATAAGTTACTCTTTAGGTATTCATTTTTGGGGCCACCAAGCCAAAACTTGGCAGTGAAATCATTTAAATTGTGATGCTGAGTAAAAAAAGAACATTGATTTCACCTAATTTTAACATTCTATCATAAACAGCACATGTTCAACTTCGTGAAAAATGTTTTCCAATCACAATAGATAAAGACAATTACTATTGTAAGTGCCTCTCTTCAGCGTAGTTAAATAATGGAAAAAAATGCTGTGACCGATTTTAAATGAGAACTGAACAACGGTCCACAATATGTCAAAGTGTAGGTCTGTAGGTCTGTGTCTTGTGTTTATACTATTACTTTACTACTATACAGCTCTACAGTGGAGTTTTAGCAGTGTTATGGTGCGTTCGTAACCAAGTGGGAAATGAGAATTTACCACATCTGGGAAAAATCCACTTGAACGGCACTCCAACTGGTAATTATTAGTTAAATCAGCCATGAATCCCCTTGTGACAAGGGGAATGGAAGCTTATTGTGCAAACTTTAGATTGCTAAAACATGTCTAGTTATGGCTAACATGGTTCAAAACACAGACTTAAATGAATCACTAATCACATGAAATAAGTAATACTCTTCAGAAATAACTTTGTCAAAGCAACACAAAAACTAGGGCTTTACAATCATGGTGAAAACCTGGGAGTATTTTTGGGGGATTAGCGGGTTAAAATCTTCCTAGAAGTCACAGAGGGTGGATGGAGGGACATTTTAGCACTTTAGCATTTCTCCTTTGCCAAGATAATCTATCCACCGGACAGCTGTGGCATATCAATAAGCTGCTCATTACACAAGTGCACCTTGTGCTGGGGACAATAAAATGCCACTCTAAACTGTGCATTATTGTCACACAACACAATGCTACAGATGCCTCAAGTTTTGAGGGAGTGTGCAATTGGCATGCTGACTACAGAAATCTTCACCAGAGCTGTTGCCAGAGAATGCAATGTTCATTTCTCTACCATAAGCCGCCTTCAACATCATTTTAGAGAATTTGGTAGTACGTCCAACTGGCCTCACAACTACAGACCACGTGTATGCCGTCGTGTGAGTAAGCGTTTTGCTGACGTCAACTTTGTGACAGAGTGCCCCATGGTGGGAGTGGGGTTATGGTATGGTCGGGGATAAGCTACGGACAAAAAACACAATTGCATTTTATCGATGGCAATTTGAATGCACAGAGATACCGTGACGAGATCCTGTGGCCCATTGTCGTGCCATTCATCTGCCGCCACCACCTCATGTTTCAGCATGATAATACATGGCCCCATGTCGGAAAGATCTGTACACAATTCCTGGAAGCTGAACATTTTCCAGTTCTGCAATGGCCTGCATTCTCACCAGACATGTCACACATTGAGCATGTCTGGGATGCTCTGGATCGACATGCATGACAGCTTGTTCCAGTTCCCGCCGATATCCAGCAACTTCGCACAGCTATTGAAGAGTGGACAACATTCCACAGGCCACAATCAACAGACGGATCAACTCTATGCGAGGATGTGTCGGGCTGCATGAGGCAAATGGTGGTCACACCAAATATGGAATGGTGTTCTGATCCGCGCCCCATCTGTGACCAACAGATGCATATCTGTATCAGATGCATATCAGATGCATACCCAGTCATGAAATCCATAGATTAGGGCCTAATGAATTTATTTCAATTGACTGATTTCCTTATAATAACTGTAACTCAGTAAAATGTTGAAATTGTTGCATGCTGAATTTATATTTTTGTTCACTGTAGATTAAGAAACATTCATGTCAAAGAAAGAGGAACAGATTAGTGTACGTAGTCAGAAGTACTCACACTAGTTTAGATGAGTGTACATAGTCAGAAGTACTCGCACTAGTTTAGATGAGTGTACGTAGTCAGAAGTACTCACACTAGTTTAGATGAGTGTACGTAGTCAGAAGTACTCGCACTAGTTTAGATGAGTGTACGTAGTCAGAAGTACTCGCACTAGTTTAGATGAGTGTACGTATCAGAAGTACTGCACTAGTTTATGAGTTTTCAGAAGTACTCACTAGTTTAGATGAGATTACGAAACATAGTTTAGATGAGTGTACGTAGTCAGAAGTACTCGCACTAGTTTAGATGAGTGTACGTAGTCAGAAGTACTCGCACTAGTTTAGATGAGTGTACGTAGTCAGAAGTACTCGCACTAGTTTAGATGAGTGTACGTAGTCAGAAGTACTCGCACTAGTTTAGATGAGTGTACGTAGTCAGAAGTACTCGCACTAGTTTAGATGAGTGTACGTAGTCAGAAGTACTCACACTAGTTTAGAAGATGAGTGTACGTAGTCAGAAGTACTCGCACTAGTTTAGATGAGTTTACGTAGTCAGAAGTACTCGCACTAGTTTAGATGAGTTTACGTAGTCAGAAGTACTCACACTAGTTTAGATGAGTGTACGTAGTCAGAAGTACTCGCACTAGTTTAGATGAGTTTACGTAGTCAGAATTACTCACACTAGTTTAGATGAGTTTACGTAGTCAGAAGTACTCGCACTAGTTTAGATGAGTTTACGTAGTCAGAAGTACTCACACTAGTTTAGATTAATGTACGTAGTCAGAAGTACTCACACTAGTTTAGAAAGCTTACGGAATTGACAAAGAGCATTTCTGTGCTTGTATTCTAATCTAGTGTGAACACTGGAACAGTGATGCTGCTAGATTGTGCATTGTCAAGATGAGCAAGACGAAGTGCATTTCCGGTGACACCCAACTCCTTCAAATATTTCAGTGTAAAGAGAGGATTTCGAGATGAAGAGAAACACAACTGAGTGCATCCTAATTGGTTGTGTCTGTGTGTGACGTGTCTCTCCATCGGCATTTGAGTGTGAGAGAGAGATAGTGTTCATCTGAGCACAGAAAGTAACACAGGAAGTCTCTGTGCATCTGCGTGTTAGAAGTGAGCATGCATTATGTGCCCATTTCTATGTGACTGTGAAGGAGTGCACATATAAGGGCAGGCTCTACTTCCCCATGCTGTGCAGCCTATTGTCAACCAAGTTGTTAGGTGATGCTCTAAATACGGAAGCAGCCTGCTGGAACATGTCTGATTGCAACACAGCAAATTGGACAATGTTACCAAAGTGTTGATTTTTCAGTGTAACATTACAAGGTTTTATTTCAGGAGTGAAATGAACTCTCAGTGGTGTAAAATAACCCCAGTGTTAATGTTAAGAACCAGTGTTGAGTGTATGTCTGATTCTGTCCGATTTTCCTGGTGTAGAGTAAAACGTTCACATCAAAACCAAACCGACATGATGTGATTTCCCAGCATGCTCTACTGCAGCTCGATTATTTGGGATTGTTTTTAATACCTGTGTTTTTGAACAGATATTTATTGATTCATCTTATGCTACACAAAGATAAATTGCATACATTTTTCAATACATGGATTCAATCACTGAAATAGTTGTTCCAGTTTAAATGGTTTAGGTAGGCTCCTTTATCAATTTTCCTAACCCTGGCAGTCATTCTTAATGCCGATTGTAAGTGAATAAAAATGACAACTGTTGGCTGCCCTAACTCTGGCTGGATTCCAATGGGAATTACATATCACTTTGCAAGCTGCATAATGTGACTTGCAGGCCTGATGTGGCCCGTAAACCAGTAGGTTTGTAACACCACTGTGTTGGGGTAAAACATGGCCATCAAAGTAAGACCTTAATGATATACTGTATGTAAGATATTGTCATAAACAGTTTAGCAGTAGGAACTCGGTGAAGTCTACAGGACTGAGAATGAACAAATTCAACAATCATGTCTCTGTCACTAACAAGTACAGTCATGGGTGGTAACTCTATAATTCACTCAAAAAGGCAACGCACAGTCTGAAATTATATTGGGGTCATGGGCGGCGTGGCTTTGAATTATTTAGTTTTGGCCACCCGTGAGTAGAAGTGTTGTATCAATTAAGTGGTCTATGGTAATGTAATTATTATTTATTTTTTTATCTATTGTGTTATTGACTGTACGTTTGTTTATTCCATGTGTAACTCTGTGTTGTTATTATTATTATTATTATTATTATTATTATTATATTATTGTTGTTTGTGTCGCACTGCTTTGCTTTATCTTGGCCAGGTCACAGTAAATGCGAGCTTGTTCTCAACTGGCCTACCTGGTTAAATAAAGGTGAAATCAAAAACATTTTAAATTAAAGTCTGAGTGCGTCTGCTGACAGTTCTGAAGTCTTTGTAAAACCTTACATAAGAGCAGGTGGCATTAACAACTTGTAAATAATGTTATAATGTCCAACATGAAATTACCTTGTCAAGAGATACGGACCGTTTAGTGTGATGGTTAAAAATGCTATTTGAGGTGTTATTGCATAACACCATTGGTGTAAACTATATACACTTCCTGGTGTTAGAAATGCTTTGTGAGGTGTTATTGCGCTACACTGAAAGTGTTAATTCCCCATCACTGACAAAGTGTAACAGTGTCAGCACTAAGCTCATTGTTAATTTAACGCACAAATGTGTGGACCTGTAACGACACTTTCCCAGTGTTAAATGTAACACTGTCAGAGTTGATTTAACATTGGAGAAATTGCTGTGTACGTTCACCATGAAATGAAATAGGATTGTGAAGGCAGCGATCAGGCTGTTTCTTCCAGGCTAGTAAAATAGGTGCTTTCACTGGGCATCTAAAAAAAAGGGGGTATTGTGTTTTAGCACTGAGCTGTGTGTTGCGATATTATCGAAGAATTAGACCAGGAAGGAATTCTCACTGTGTGAGGAGGAAGTGAGAGGTCTGATTTCACTGCTCCTCTCAGACACTTCAACAGCGTCATATGACTCATAACTCTGAAAAATGTCATCCCACATTGTCAATTTCAAAATGAGATGCTACTATTATCATGATTGTTATGATCCCCAAGTGATCAAATAAAATACAATTGTATTAGTCACATGCGCTGAATACATGTGTAGACCTTACAGTGCAAGCCCCGAACTAACAATGCAGTTAAAAAAAATACAAATAAGAAAAATAAATAAAAGGAACAAGTAATTAAAGAGCAGCAGTAATTAACAATAGCGAGACTATATACAGGGGGGTACCGGTACAGAGTCAATGTGCGGGGGAACTGGTTAGTTGAGGTAATATCTACATGTAGGTAGAGTTATGAAAGTGACTATGCATAGATGATAAGAGAGTAGCAGTGGAGTAAAATGGGAGATGGGGTGGGCACTTCAAATAGTCTGGGTAGCCATGTGATTAGATGTTCAGGAGTCTTATGGTTCGGGGGTAGAAACTCTTTAGAAGCCTCTTGGACCTAGACTTGTAGCTCCGATACCGCTTGCCGTGCGGTAGCAGAGAGAACAGTCTATGACCAAGGTGGCTGGAGTCTTTGACAATGTTTAGGGCATTCCTCTGACACTGCCTGATATAGAGGTCCTGGATGGCAGGAAGCTTGGCCCCAGTGATGTACTGGGCCGTTCACACTACCCTCTGTAGTGCCTTTTTATTTAACCTTTATATAACTAGGCAAGTCAGTTTGAACAAATTCTTATTTACAATGACAGCTTAGGAACAGTGGATTAACTGCATTTTTCAGGGGCAGAATTGACAGATTTTTACCTTGTCAGCTCAGGGATTCGATCTAGCAACCCTTCGGTTACTGGCCCAATGCTCTAACCACTAGGCTACCTGCCACCCCACGGCCAGTCACAACGGTCTGCCTTGCAATCGGAGGCTGAGCAGTTGCCATACCAGGCAGTTGCCATACCATGCAACCAGTCAGGATGCTCTCGATGTTGCAGCTGTAGAACCTTTTCAGGATCTGAGGACCCATGCCAAATATTTTCAGTCTCCTAAGGGGGAATAGGTTTTGTCATGCCCTCTTCATGACTATCTTGGTGTGTTGGTGATGTGGACACCAAGGAACTTGAAGCTCTCAATCTGCTCTACTACAGCCCCATCGATGAGAATTGGGGCGTACACGGTCCTCCTTTTCCTGTAGTCCACAATCATCTCCTTTGTCTTGATCATATTGAGGGAGAGGTTGTTATCCTGGCACCACACGGCCAGGTCCCTGACCTCCTCCCTATAGGCTGTCTCATTGTTGTCGGTGATCAGGCCTACCAATGTTGTGTCATCGGCAAATGTAAAGATGGTGTTGGAGTCGTGCCTGGCCATACAGTCATGAGTGAACAGGGAGGGGACTGAGCACGCACCCCTGAGGGGTCCCTGTGTTGAGGATCAGTGTGGAATATGTTGTTATCTACCCTTACCACCTGGGGGCAGCCTGTCAGGAAGTCCAGGATCCAGTTGCAGAGGGAAATGTTTAGTCCCAGGTTCCTTAGCTTATTGATGAGCTTTGAGGGTGCTATGGTGTTGAACGCTGAGCTGTAGTCAATGAATAACATTCTCACATAGGTGTTCTTATGTGCAATAGAGATTGCATAATCTGTGGATCTGTTAGGGTGGTATGCAAATTGGAGTGGGTCTAGGGTTTCTGGGATAATGGTGTTGATGTGAGCCATGACCAGCCTTTCAAACACTTCATGGCTACAGAAGTGAGTGCTACGGGTCTCGGACAGGGAGAGGTTGAAAATGTCAGTGAAGACACTTGCAAGTTGTCAGCACATGCTCACAGTATATGACCTGGTAATCCATCTGGCCCTGTGGCCTTCTGAATGTTGACCTGTTTAAAGGTCTTACTCACATCAGCTGCGGAGAGCATGATCACACAGTCGTACGGAACAGCTGGTGCTCTTATGCATGTTTCAGTGTTATTTGCCTCGAAGCGAGCATAGAAGTAGTTTAGCTCATCTGGTAGGCTTGTGTCACTGGGCAGTTATCGGCTCTGCCTCCCTTTGTAGTCTGTAATGGTTTGCAAGCCCTGCCACATCCGATGAGCGTCAGAGCCAGTGTAGTACGATTCGATCTTAGTCCTGTATTGACGCTTTTCCTGTTGGATGGTTGGTCGGAGGGCATAGCGGGATTTCTTGTAAACTTCCGGGTTAGAGTTGCGCTCCTTAAAAGCGGCAGCTCTATCCTTTAGCTCAGTGCGAATGTTGCCTGTAATCCATGGCTTCTGGTTGGGCTATGGACGTACGGTCACTGTGGGGATGACGTCATCAATGCTCTTATTGATGAACCCAATGACTGATGTGGTGTATTGCTCAATGCCATCGGAACAATCCCAAAACATTTTCCAGTCTGTGCTAGCAAAATAGTCCTCTAGCTTAGCATCTGCTTCATCTGACCACTTTTTTTATTGACTGAGTCACTGGTGCTTCCTGCTTTTGAATCAGGAGGATAGAATTATGGTCAGATTTGCCAAATGGAGGGCGAGGGAGAGCTTTGTATGCGTATCTCTGTGTGGAGTAAAGGTGGTCTAGAGTTGTTTTCCCTCTAGTTGCATATTTAACATGCTGATAGAAATGAGGTAAAACGAATTTAAGTTTCCCTGCATTAAAGTCACCGGCCACTAGGAGTGTCGCCTCTGGATGAGCATTTTCCTGTTTGCATATGGCAGAATACAGCTTATTGAGTGCGTGAGTGCGGTCTTAGTGCCAGCATCGGTCTGTGGTGGTCTGTAGACAGCTACGAAAAATACAGATGAAAACTCTCTAGGTAGATAGTGTGGTCTACAGCTTATCATGAGATACTCTACCTCAGGTGAACAAAACCGTGAGACTTCCTTAGATATCGTGCACCAGCTGTTGTTTACAAATATACATAGTCCACCCCCCTTGTCTTACCAGAGGCCACTGTTCTTTCCCACCGATACAGCATATATCCATCTAGCTTTATATTGATTATGTCATCGTTCAGCCACGACTCCGTGAAGTATAAGATATTACAGTTTTTAATGTCTTGTTGGTCTCGTTGGTAGCAATCTTCCTCGTCGATTTTATTTTCCAATGATTACATGTTAGCTACTAGAACGGAAGGCGGTGGGGGTGTATTCGATCACCTACGAATTCTCAGAAGACCTCTGTCCTCTTTTACTCTGCCTTCAAAAAAATGAGGGGGATTTGGGCCTGTTCCCGGCAAAGCAGTATGACGTTCTCGTCGGGCTCGTTAAAGGCAGAAAAAAAAGCTTCTGCCAGTTTGTGGTGAGGAACAGCTGTTCGGATGTCCAGAAGTTATTTTCGACCATAAGAGACGGCACCAGCAACATTATGTACAGAACAAGTTAAAGAATAAGTTAAAAACAACTCACAAAAAAAAAAAATTTGGTTAGGAGCTCGTAAAATGCCAGCCATCTTTTCCGGCGCCATGATACACACATCGGCTAATCATAATCGTACTCTATTGTTTGGCATTTGTGCCATGAGCATCATGCATGCATTTATTTTTTTCATGACTGTCAGTCTCTCCATGTCTCTCTCTCTCTCTCTGTATTTCTCTCCCTTTCTCTCTCTCTCTCCCTCCCGTTAGGCAGGTGCAGATGCGGCCAAGGCCCTGGAGGAGACTAAGAACTTCACCACCCAGTCTCTGGCCAGTGTGGCCTACCAGATCAGCAACCTCGCCTCCAACGTCCTCAAGCTGCTGGATGCACAGAACTCCCAGCTCAGACACATGGAGTCCTCTGTCAACCTCATCGGACAGGTAGCATGTCTAGCATGTCTCAACTTATGTGTTAGGCCCCGATTCAGTTTCAGGAAGAGAACACAAGCATGTGTATATTAGCAGCAGTGGTGGTTGGGGCCGAGGATGGAGGACGATAAATTTTTCATGAGCATGGCCTAATTTCTATTACAGCGTATTGGATGACTGTCATTCATATTCCATTTACCCAGCTCAATGTAACATCGCTAGGTTTAGGTTACTACAGGATACTACTCAAATTGTCTCTATACCCATCATGAGGTTGCTACAACCTAGCCTATGAATGAAAGTTTACAACGTAGGTGCACAGGTCGAGAGAAATTTGAAAGGCGACATACATTAACACATTCAATACCGCCTTGTACACTCTTGCCTCCATCTAGCTGATCTAGGGTCGTAATCATTAGTCCAACAGTTGCAAACAAGAGTTTCTATTGGACAAATTCAGGTATGTTTATACCCATTTCGTTCCATTTGCCTCTGTTTAAGAAATGTTTTTGGCGGAAATAATACACCCCTGGTCACATGCAAACACGATTCACTTTCATAGCAGCCACATACAAACAGCATTATCACTTTGATCATTGTATAGTCCTTCTCACATCTATGCCC